>NC_089757.1:2808769-2853769 GCF_040412425.1 Macrobrachium rosenbergii
ATTCCTTGAGAGTCTTTCAACTCGGGCTAAAAGTTTTCTTTCGTTTATTTTTGGATAAACTAACCGTCCAAGTTTTCCCGCCCCAAGATGCCTATTATTTCCTTCGGTTTCCCCATTAACCGATTTAGTCCCCTGAAGCTATCCCAGGTTTCTTATCCTTACGTAATTCTTCAGGTATTGAGTTTTCTTCGCGTGCACTTGTGTTCTGACTGCTCTAAAATAATATCCGATCGTTTCTTCTACGTTTCTGTACCATTCTGCCACTCCTCATTGCTGAATAAGGAAAGCCAGTGGATATGACATCCTAGTGCCCTCATCTAGCCCGTGGAAGACAGGAAAAAGAAAAATTGAGGGTTGCGGAGTGGGGGAAGGAAAATCTATTGAGGCCATTTTACTGCCTCTAACACCAATGGAAGGTAATCTTAAGTTCCTTTAATTTTCTTCGAGTCCCGTTAAGTGCTAACATATCTCTCGTAATGAGAGGCCTTTCATTGAGATACGATCACTTTTTAATTAAACAGTCCTTACGGGTGTTATAATTTCCACGATTTTCTTGTCCGACTTGTCACCGAATTGGACATACGACTCTACAAAGCTAACACCAATAAAATATAATGCTCTGCACTTCAACAATGAAGGCGAAAACATTAGATATGAGTCCTTCAGGATCTATTCCTCATCCTAAAACCATGGCCCCTAAAAGTAGCACCTTTGTATTATAGACGAAAGCACTGAAACTGGAATTTTAAGAACCGATTCTCTCCTCCTACATCATAAGCTGTTAATCAGCGCCTCGGTCAGGAAAACAAAGACGAATTAAGGATCCTTAAGCGCTGCAATACTTTCTAAAGGATTGTCCGGGAACTTCGTATCTCATTAGCTAGAGAAGGAATCTTAAAATATGCTAACTGAAGACTTGTATTGCAAATCATTAGTGAAAATCGAATAGGGATCCTCAATGCTTGAATCTTAAATCAGTCTGGTCATGTAATTCGCACTCCAGCAACAGAAACTGAAAATTATAAATAGGTGCATATTGCTATAAATTATACCTTTGAAAGTTGAAAATATAATTTAAGCCACTGCACAGTACTGAAAAGGAAGCATTGCATATAGATCATTAACATACACATACATAACCATATATATATATATATATATATATATATATATATATATATATATATATATATATATACATATATATATATATATATATATATATATATATATATATATATATATTATATATATATATATTTACTAACAGGACCTCACTGAAACTGGATGGTATCTAGCGGATTTATTTATTCAAAAAATTACAAGCTTTCCAGGACCAACTGTCCTCATTGTCAAGTATCCATACAATGACCGGACACGTAGTCCAGCTGTATTTATATCTGCGTAGGGGAGTGAATTAAAGTCCTTGTTTTTGTTATTACCCATCTTCCCCGTGTGGCCCCGCCCTTGTGACCTTGACCACTCTTTGATGAACACTACTTCCAAGGTGTTCATTTTGCATGTGGTTTCTTGCGTTTATGCATTTCTTTTTTTATTGTAGAGTATATAATTTTTCTTGATAGGCTATCCTCAAATCCGTTTCCATTCTTGCCTGCCATTACATTGTTAGAGCTTCTAATGAAGTCTGGCCATTTTGTTAGTGTTCCTGTACAAAAAAATTCATATTTTCCCCAATCTATTTTATGGTCTTTTTCCCAACAATGCTTGGCGACTGCCAAAGTCTGATTACAGTATCTTATGTTTTGTATATGTTGCTGGCTTCGTTATTTGCATGATTTGCTGCCTTCGCAGAAGTGACGTTCTTCACAGTCTAGACATGCTGCCATATATAACAACCCCTTCTCTTACCTCTTCCCCCTCTACCAACTTTTGTTTCTAACTATTTTATTCCTAATGGTGTTTTGTAACTGCCTGTCAATTTGAGATGATCTAGCTTCCTGTTGATGGGTGTGACAGCGCTGTTGTCCGGGACTTTAGTTAATTATCTTCTTCTCTTTCAAATGTTTCTTTTCTATCCCCCCCCCAAATAATTTTTTCTTGCCTTAATGTGTGCCCGTTCCCACCAATTCTTAGGGCATCCTAATCTCCTGAAACTCTCACTGAGGTATTCCAGCTCTTCACCTGAGAATTTGGGGCTGCAAATCCTATAAGCCCTGATGGCCAACCCTGTCATTACTCCCATTTTAATTTTTTTCTTATGACTGGAGAACATAAGTAAGAATTGGCGTGTGTCTTCTGTGTACCTTATATAAATTGTAAACTTTCCTCTTTCCTTCTTACCAGTACGTCCAAGAAAGAGATTTCTCCCTCCTTCTCGTCTTCTATTGTGAACTTGATTTGTTCATTTCGTTCTTTTAACTTTAAAATTAATTCTGTTTTTACTCTCCTCCACAGGGCTCTAACGCTAACTTCTGATTGGTTTCTGTTCCAAGATGAGATCGTCTTTTTATGTAAATATTCTAAAGAAAACTGCTTCCCGTTTCAGAATTATGCTGGAATATACACACACATACATTTATACATATATATACATTTATATATATATATATATATATATATATATATATATATATATATATATATATATATATATATATATATATATATATATATACATATATATGTATATATACACACACACACAAAGGTATAACCTAGCAATTAAATTTCAACCTGAATTAGGATGTTGTATTAACAGCTTAGTACATGATGGAAACACTATTTATCTTTATCGAAGTGTACCTGCAATCTGTAATTACGACTCCATTAGCAAACCAGTAAAAAAATCTTATAAAAGTAAATATGCATCCTTGAGAAATGTACCTTCCTTCAATCTAAAACCAAGGAATAATAATTAGCTCATCACTAGTTATAATGAAAACACTGAATATGCATTCCATCCAGCTGTTCATCTTATTTAAAATTACGGAATCACAACAAGCCCCTCTGCAAATGACGGCGGAAATACTAAAACTGAACAGGAACAGGAGGCGACTCCACCTTACTTGCGGACCTGAAGACAAAGTACAGTACAAAGGGTTCGGACTGCAGAAAAGCCTCTGGTGCAGCGTACTTCTGGTGCTGGGCCCTAGAAAAGCCAAGAACACGAAAACGAAACGCAAAGGACATCAAGGTGCTTAACCACGGCGCTGACGTCACGCAAGAAAGAGGCCAAAGGTTAGAGAGAGCTTTGAAGATTCATTCCTGGGATCGTTTCCACGCCAGCATTTCCAGTGCAGTGTTGTGTGCGCCTTGACGCTGTGACTCGTATTCCTGAGTAACAGTTTAATGCATAATGCTGAACCAGTATTGTGTGCCGTTGCGCACAGTACTGTGCCATTGTGTGTACTGCATGGTGTCATCTATAAGCACCATGTCGTGTATAGAGTACTTCTTCATTTATATTGCTATTGTTGTATACTGCATTAATAAGTGTTCTGTTTGCACTGTACTAAGATGTCTTGTTTATTCATGTGCAACTTATATGCAAGACAGTGCAACTTTTATGGAAGATATTGCAAATGTGCTTCACATGATACTTTAGTAATTTATGCATTTCTTGATTCTGTATTCGCTCAATTTTCAAACTCTCTTCTCTCTCTCTCTCTCTCTCTCACACACACTCTCTCTCTCCATATATATATATATATATATATATATATATATATATATATATATATATATATATATATATATATATATATATATATTCCCTGCAATGCTGCAAAGGGCGTCACTTCCGCTAATAAGAAGAATGACTAAAAATATCAAACAAAAAACAGGAACACCCACGATTACTGCCGCTACGAAGGGTGCCTATAAAATCCTTGTATTGTACATGCTGTAGAAGCATTCTGTCTTCTTTAAGAATGCGACAAGCATTACAAACAACGAGGTATCTTTTCATAACCTCCTCAAGATTTCATGGTGGAATTTGTTGAAGATTTAATTAAAATTCTTTAATATTCGAAATTAGATGACACACCTACATTAGAATGATATGAATGAGTGATGTTATATATGTCTATTATAAAGAGGCAAAATGAAAAACTCCATTTAAATACAATACTTAAGAGATTGATGTTCATCAACTCATCATTTTAATGCATATCCACCATTTCCCCGAAAGGCGTAAACCGACAAGGGATATCAATGCTACGTCGACAAGAAACAAAATTTTACTTTGAACTTTATCTTCATGACCTGCAATTGTCATCACAAATTGGAGTCACAGCAGCAAAGGTCCACGACGCTGTTTTGAAGTCAAAACTTAAAAATTACTAATTTGATGCAACATAATTATAACAGAATTGCGTCAAAACAATCAAGGCAGAAAATAAAGAGGAAAAAACGCTAGTTATTACCTAAACTACCACAACAACAACAGTAACATCAATGCTATTCTTAAAAGAAAAACTAAATAATCCCGAAAATAATACTAATGCGATTGAATTATTATAAGGAACTGGCGATACAACAACAATGGTTTTCAATTGAAATTCAAAAGACAACTTTTGGCACGTCGTGTTTTACTAAAGGTAACTAAGTGTAACTATGGTAATCCCTTACGCATGAGTGAGTCTGCGCAATCAATTACCGTGTCGGTATTAAAACCTGCTCGTACAGCAGCTATAAAATTATAGTGAAGCTGTTAATTAACGGGTATTTGCTGAGTTTTGGATGAACTTCCAAACTGTTAATTTATAGTAGTACAGTGCACAGGGTAACGGGGAATTCGCCACAAAAATATATTCGTCATACATCTATGACGATACGGCTGCGAGGTCAGCGATTTTTCTCTAAAATTCACGTTATGATATTTGACAGTACAAATGTCATAAAATTTAATTCAAATTCTCCTGAAATCTTCAGAAACATCTGATGTTTACAATACCATGGGGCAAAGAATTCGGGTGAATTCTCGATAAACATTTATGCTTCGTCATTATGTTAGTTCACAGTAATGTGTAACAGAGAATAGTCGAATTCTCCACGCACATCGGATGTTCACCACAGGTAGCGTCAAGAAGGTGCATACGGGTTTAGGTGATTTCAATTGAATTAATAAAATATTATTTCAGAATTTCAATGTTTCATTCTTGCTTTCTTTAAATGATCAGCTGAAAACTCTTACGCATTTAGTCAACAAACTATAAATCCAAGAGGGGTCCACAGGGGAATCAGAAAGTGACAAGTTATAGAAAAGGCGATAAATAAATAAATAAATAAATAAATAAATAAATAAATAAACAGATATGCAGGAAGAGAAAAAACCCAACACACCTGCAATCAGGACACGTCAGCAGAAAGCATGAATGAATTTGCTCCTCGCTTAAACAATCGGAAAAAATATAGCTTCGTTTAACCAGACCACTGAGCTGATTAACATCTCTCCTCTGGCTGGTCCGAAGGATTAGATTTATTTTACGTGGCTAGGCTTAACCAACTGGTCACCTAGCAACGGGACCCACAGCTTATTGTGGAATCCGACCCACATTATGACGAGAAATGAATTTCTATCACCAGAAATAAATTCCTCTAATTCTTCACTGGCCGGTCGGAGAGTCGAACGCTGGGCCAACAGTGTGCTAGCCGAGAGCTCTACCCATCCCTCCAATGAAGAACATTAAAACATTCCCCAACTGCACCAAGCATACTATTCCAAATTTTAATTGTGACTGGGATAAAACTCCTGTCAAAGTGAGTAATATTAAACCTGACATGAGACCAGATTAAACTGAAAGCAATAAGAGTGAGAGTGAATTCTCCACTGTCATTTGAAGCGTGTCGTCATAAAGCTGGTTTATTCCTTGGAGGATTACGATTATTAAACATCCATTTGGATCGGGTCTAAATGGCCCTTACCTCGTACAGGAAGCTTCGCTGACGAGACTGCCAGTATCAGAGAGAGAGAGAGAGAGAGAGAGAGAGAGAGAGAGAGAGAGAAACCAACAGTCTGCCAACCGTTCTTGAACCCTGTCATTCAGGTAACCCTAAAATACAATAAACGTAAGAGCTCTCTCTCTCTCTCTCTCTCATTCAAGACCCTCCGATCTTAAAGCCAGCATTAAGTCATATGTAACGCTATCATACCCATCACTCGCTTTGTTGTTGGAAACAAGTTACAGTATTATCTTTTGTAAACTGTTTCACAATTAAAGAGTAAAAGCAAACCGAAATACCGACACTAGTAATATAAAGTAAGTAAAAGTAATATGACTGAGATGCTCGCTCACCAGGAAAAAGCCCCTGGTTCGATTCCCGTGCGACCCGGAACGTCAAAAGCACAACCTCACCCCAGAAGACCTCCTGAGAGCCGACAGACTGGCACCTGCAGCACCTTCCAATCTACGGGATTAGGCGCATGGTTGAAGAAAAAAATAAACTACTTTTGGGAGGAAAGGAGGGAAAGATGTTGGTTGGCGAGAACGGGGGTGGAGGGGTGGTTTTCACTGTCATGAAAAGATGAAAAGGATAATACTGCTATCCCATTTTCACTGCTTCAGGAAGAAGAAGACGAAGACAAACTGGACCCATTTAAGGAGACTGGCATTATCCTCTCGGCTCCATTGTACATAAAATCTCACCTGAGGCCTCATTCAAAAATAACACTTGTAACTTTTGAGAGTCAAAAAAATTACGCTCCGTGCCACCGAATGCAACAGCCCCAAAAATGAAAAACAAACGATGAAGGTGTTATAGGAAGACCAAGAAAATATACGGTAATAATGGGAAGAAAAGGAAGAATCTCACGAAAAGTATGTGGTGCAAACACATCACAACAAAAAAGTTTTAATAAGCTGTTTAGAGCAAATTAACAATAAAATGAAATCTAAAAAAGAACAAATCAGACGAAACGACGCAAAAAACCTGACATCTGCAAACCCTAAAATAGGAACCATAAAAATTACCAAAAAAATAAAATAAAGAATACGTCAGACAAACAAAGAGACGCTAAACATCAGACAAAGAACTACATGAAAAACTAATGAAGGACACCAGACGAAGAAATGCTCACAGCCGCCAAACCCACTCGAAAAACGAACGGAAGACCAGAGGGAAATTACAGACAAAAAAAAAAAAGTACAAACTCAAAGAAAAGATGCTATGAGCAGACAAAAGCGATTTCCACTTGTACATCCCAAGTGTTCCACTTCCCAGTTGAGGATCGCAGTCAGAAATTTCAGTAGCAGGAGATCGCCTAACCCTTTTAATTCCCTGACAGGAAATTACCATCTAGATTGGATATAAAAAGAAGTGTGTTTTCTACATACTATGAGGATACTAAAAAGAGGGAGGAGGGGGCGAGTAAGGAGGGGGCAAGGAAGGGAGAGAGAGAGAGAGAGAGAGGAGAGGGAGAAAAGGGGGAGGGGTAAGGGCTCGACAACATCAAAAGAAATAGAAGGAAGGGGAGGGGAGGGCGGGGTGGAGAGGGGAGGGGAGGGGAAGGGTGTAACACAGATTCAACCTATTTCCTCTCTCCGGTCCTACGGCCGTAGCCTATCAAGCCGCAGCAGCAGCAGCAGCCTCTCTCTCAGCAGGAGCCGTTATCTTCCGTAGCTTCGAGACAGATACGAGGGCCTTCGTCCACTCTTACGCCACCCAAGGGACTTCCCGTGAATCACTCCCACTGCCGTAGCTCCTCCTCACACCCCCGCCCCCGCCCCCGCCCCCGCCCCTCTCCCTTCATCACCTCCCGGAGGCAGGAGGAAAAAGGAAGAAGGGTGATAACGAACGAGAGAGAAGGGAAGAAGAGGAAATAACCGTTTACGAGATACTTGGCTGAAAAGAGATGGTCAGAAAAAGGTCGATGATTAGGAGAAGGAAAAATATTAAATAAAGACAATACTGATGAGACAAATGAATAAAATCAGCATCTAACCACATACATATTAGGCATATATATACATACGGGCTATGTTTCAATGCTTTATTTTTGAAATGAAACTTACATTCACTGAGAGAGAGAGAGAGAGAGAGAGAGAGAGAGAGAGAGAGAGAGAGAGAGAGAGAGAGAGAGAGAGAGAGAGAGAGAGAGAGCTCCCTTGTTCTCTTTTAGAAGCAACCTCTATTTCAGGAAATTAATTATCGGTGTAATGAGAATATTTTATATACACACACACATATATATATATATATATATATACAGTATATATATATATATATATATATATATATATATATATATATATATATATATATATATATTATAAAACAAAGCCCAGAGTTCAATCCCACAGAAGGGATATGACTTGGGCCCTATTGCTGAAAAACTAAAAACTCATTGCGCCTGTGCTGACCTAAGCAGTAACTCATTTACCTGTTGGTAATTCACCTGTGAAAGGCAGTAACACTGTGGGAAATCTGCATAAGGTTAGCACCTCTATCCCATAAGAACTGTTGTTATATTATTTCAACTATAAGCATTTTCATTATAGAAAGCTTATAGTTGAAATAATCCAGACATGTTTCAACTATAGCATTTTCATTATAGAAAGGATTCGGAACTCGGATTCGAACTCACAACAGTTCTTATGGGATAAAGGTGCTAACCTTATGCAGATTTCACAGTGTTACCCACAGTGTTAAAGGGTAAATGAGCCTTCATACAGTATATATATATATATATGAATATATATATAATATATATATAAATGAGTTATATATATATATAGTATATATATATATATATATATATATATATATATATATATATATATATATACAACTACACAACTGAGAGATGTCAATCCGAACGTCAAAATACTTGGTACGTTTAACTTCCTCAAACCAAGCAACGAAGAAGAGGCGGAAGATAAAAGAGAAGAGAGCTTCAGGTTTAAGTGTTCCGAGAGGGAGCGAACAACGGGTAGATAAGAATAGAGCTTTTACGAAGCGAGATGGCCGATTTGCCTCGGCCATTACAGCAGTCCAACAGGAGCCACTTGAATTTAGGTCGCAAATCTAAAATGGAGGGAGGAGAGGGAACCTCGTTCCCACAGGCCTCCCGCTCTCGTACAAAAATCCCCACAGGGGAAATGAGGGGAAACAACAGGAGATGCTCCGAGGGGAATGCAAGGTACCAGAGCGGCGTTAGGGTCAAAAGGAATGTCGTTAACCCGTCGGCGATTTTTCTTCTCGACTTCGAGGAACCCAGAGACTCTCAACCTGCTTTCCTAAAATCGTGTAAACTCCCCGCTGCGATAGTTTTAACATTCATGCGATCACAGACTCGGATAAAACGAGAAGGACCGAGTTTAGCATTAATAGTCCTTCTTTGTAAAATAACAAAGTCACCGAACTTTCGACCAAAACCAATTCTGACCTGAAGCAGAAGAAGAGAGGATGAATATAAATTGCAATAGAATTCAGTATAATGCCGTTCCACAATGGACATAACCAGCTGGTTTAAACGATAAAAGACTCAGTGTCCTAACGATATCTCCCTCTCTTTACTACACTTGCAAACCCCACGTGAGTTCGGAAAGTCCGACTGGGGGCCTGCAAAGTGACCTAAATGAACATGTGGCATCTCGGAGAAATAATGAGCGAGGTCCGAGGAGTCGTGACAGGTAAGCAACTTTCCTTTATATTCACTGCATAATTTTCAAAGGACTTAAAGTGCTACTGCCTACTTAGGCTACTCTGAGAAGACAGAGAGGATTCAGGAAACAGGAGAGAGGGCATTCAAATTTCTAAAAGGTAAGAAATAAATAGCTGAAAGGAACGTCTGACGTTAATACCACGAAGGAATGTGACGGAGTCCAGACAATGCAAGAAATGTTAAAGGGAATAGTTGGTATGAATAATTCCAGTGGGTGGTAGAAGACAATGGTTGGAGTGAATATTCAAAAATAATACAAGAATGGAAGAATTGGAAGGTAACATAGGAAAATTATTAGCAACAACAGGAAGACGGTATCGAAATATCAGAAAGGAATAGATGACGAGGATAGCAGGAAGGAATGATATAAGTTAATATTAGCAAGGGATACTAACCTAAAATAGCTGAACGGATTATCATAAGCGAACAGTAAAAAGAAATATTAGCTCGCGACATTTGAAAGATTTATGACAAATAAAAAATAGACAGGAATGTTGAAAGGAATTAGTTAGACGGATTATTACAATCAAAGAGTATTAAAAAGCAACATGAAGCAATATTAAAGTGGAGCAGTACAGAGGATTATTACAATGGGACAGTTGGAAATAAAATGAGAAGGAAAATAAGGCAGAAATATTAGATGTAATAAAGAGTTAAAAGGAATGATAAACTTGAAAAACAGAAAGGAACATACTAAAAAAAGATTAAATGGACTAACTCCGAGTCCACGTTTTATGATACGAAGTAATATGAAACATCAGCTCACTATGAAAGAACTGGGTTAGGTCTGAAGAGCAAAGAAAAGCATCAAAGCATTCTGAGAGTACTGCCCGAGCAAATCCTGCCCGTTACCAACAACACCCGCCCCATCCAGCAACCAACTTCTTATTCAGACTGATGAAGTCGACAAGAGATCGCCCCTCTCCCTTATTCATGCATGAGGCGACTAGGCAAGCATGGAAGACACTGACGGCCAATCAAGCAGACAGATGAACAAACGAAGGAAATACTGTTTTTTCGTTTTTGTCTACAGGGGACTAAATCCGTTCTACCATGAGGGTAAAAGTCCTCCTCTCTCTCTCTCTCTCTCTCTCTCTCTCTCTCTCTCTCTCTCTCTCTCTCTCTCTCTCTCTCTCTCTCTCTCTCGTTGGTTAATTAACATTCCTCACGGAATCAGATAAGAAATAAATGGGATGAGCGTAAGCTGCAGAATGGGATGAGCGTAAGCTGCAGAATGTCCCTCCTCGCAGGAAACCGGCTTAGAGACAGTATATATACAGCGCTCTTAAGGAATAAAGAATGGCCGAACCCTTTGAAAAGATAGGGCCAAGAAGATAATTATACAGTTGAGATTAAAACGAGCTGCAATATACAAAAAACTAATTAAGAAAGACATTTAGAAGTACCGTGTTTCCGGACAGAAAGCACACGTATACATTTTGGGGAAAAACAAACATATTCGAAAAAAAATAAACTCAACACAATTTTTTTTTACGCAGAAACAATTTACGTTTAAATGGTACTGATGGTCAGAATCAGAAATCAAACCCCTTAAAAAAATTCAACGCATACCTCCGCCAAAGCCCAAAAAAAAAAAAAAAAAACTAACTGCACCGGTATTCATCTCATAATCTAGTCAGTCTTTCCTTAGTCCATAATTTTTTCATCTATAAAATTTCATCAGAATCCATCGATAAGTTTTTGATAAATCTTGTGGACGCCGAGACACATGAATCCACAACTTCCGTCCAACTTCGTTCGTGTAATTAACGCCAGAGAGCAAAACCGAAAATGAATTATTTTCCTCACAATATTTGTTTCAGAAATCATCTGAAGGAATGAAGATAATAACATCCTTGTATCGGCTGACGGTAAAGCAACGTATGGCCGTTCAAGTCACGATGATATCGAATGAAGAGATCATTTTCAGGCGATACAATATCTGAAAACCTACACAAATTACAGAGACTTTTTCACACGGTACTACACATTTGCCAAAGTAAAACCACGTATAAAGTGGATTATATACACAAAAATCGAAAGAGTAATTTAGGAAGGCGTATAAACCCGATAAATTATAAAATAAATGAAATCGCTGAGTACATAAATGAATGGTGAATAAATGAAATATAACAAAATGCCAAAAAAATTACAGAATATCTAAAGAGCGTCCTCTAAATCTCTTATGCCCTCAGACTAGAAAAGAAGGGTGACTGAAGATATTACACAATAAGGTTCAGGAAATTTACTGTCTCCTACAAGAAAAAAATGTCCACAAAAAACAAAACTGTCTCATTTTTCATCTGAAAATCTGTGGCTCCGGCACTATACAGTCTCAGGCGACAGCCTACAGCGGTTAGCTCTTATTCGAACCAGAATTTCTGTGGGGAAGGTACATAATTTTTACATGCATACATACATACACACATATATACATATATGTGTACATATGTATATATATATATATATATATATATATATATATATATATATATATATATATATATATATATATATATATATATATATATATATATATATATATATGCACCATATAGCTCAGTGAAAGAACGTTTGGCTCATATTAGCTAGGTTTACTCCTGATTTCGAACTGTTACCCAGCTGTGAATGAAAAAAAAAAAGGAAGGGCATGGAGTTAACAACCTCATTTATAGAGATTCTTATAGACTGGAAAAGCTTTACCTTTCTGGCATCACGCTGTCTCAAGAAGAAAAATGTGAAATTTAAAAAAAAATAAATAAATCGCGATGACGATAATGACTTCGGAAGATCAGGAGTGGGCACTGTTGGCATGAAATCTTGCAAAACAAGTCCATATAAAATGACAGGCAAACAACATGCATTTTCACCTGAAATAATTTGAGAATGCATAAGCAATAAGAGAAGCTGTCTGTGAAGACACACATTATACATATAATGTAATATAAATATACACATACATACATATATATTTATATATGTATATGTATACATACGTACTTATATACATACTAGCTGACCAACCTGGCGCTGCCTGGACAACTATGAAAGACAACCAATAAACTCTCTCTCTCTCTCTCTCTATCTCTCTCTCTCTCTCTCTCTCTCTCTCTCTCTCACCCTCTCCAACATTCTCTCTTTCCCTCTTTCTCCTCCCTAACACCCCCTCTCTCTCTCTCTCTCTCTCTCTCTCTCTCTCTATTTCTCTCTCCTCTCTAACACCCCCTCTACTCTCTCTCTCTCTCTCTCTCTCTCTCTCTCTCTCTCTCTCCCTATTTTCTCTCTCTCTAACACTCTCTCTCTCCTCTCTTTCCCTCTTTCTCCTCCCTAACAGTCCCTCTACTCTCTCTCTCACTTCCTCTACCTCTCACTTTCTCTCTCTCTCTCACTCTCTCCCTTTCCATTTAAGATAGTTGCTTCAATTACATTGGTCAGCATTTAGGTATTTTATATTTAACCCCTTCTTATCCCCCATTCCTGTCGGGGCTGAACTTGGATTAGACACTAATATCTGTCATTTTTTTACTTTTATTTTTCACCTCTTCTCACCCCCGCTTCCTATCGGGGTTGAATTTGGACTTAAAGGAGTATTGGGGGTGTCACTATTCATCTCAGCAACCTCGAAAACTAAGTCTACGGGGGGAACCAGCCCCATTTCAGGGAAGCCCTTCCCACCCCAATCCCCTTTGTTGCTAATGATGTCTTACCCCCACAGTATTCTTTTCCAGATAGTAAGTCATATGTATACCAAGTTTGGTTGAAACTGCTCAGAGCGTTTCAGAGTTATGCTGGAACATACACATATAAATACTTACACTCATATTCTATATATATATATATATATATATATATATATATATATATATATATATATATATATATATATATATATATATATATACCACAATTAAATTTCTTACATTTTAAATATAGACAAATTGCATGTACAATGATCCAAGACTGAGGACATCCTTAACACAATATTTCAGAGTGATGTAAACCTTTAATAAAAAAAATTTACAAAAGGGGCGGGGGCTGGGGTTGCAGGTTAAACATCATCATAGTTTATAATATGACACAGTTTTAGGAAAATGCTGTGTCAAGCGAATCAATTTGCCCGCATATTTTAGCTTTTTGTGATCTGAAACTTGCACCATGATGCTAATAATATTAGCAGCTTTTCGTGACCTGAAACTTGCACCATGATGCCAATAATATTAGCAGCTTTTCGTGACACGAAACTTGTGCCATGTTGCCAATAATATTAGCAACATTGACGTTAAAAGATTACTCTTGTGACGGCACTACCGTAGATAAATACTAACTCACTGGCTCAAAATTTTAAGCTTGATGGGAAAAAATATCCAGTAAATATGGTCTGGTAGCTACCCTCAAACTATTTATGCAGTAAGGATTGAATAACTAACTGCTTGATTTGATATTAACAACTTGCTTTACAAATTTCACGTTTATTAATAGTGAATATACTAATACAGTTTAAAATAATAAAAATATTATAATACATTTTAAGCGGGAAGAACAAGCACGAGTTTCTACCGAAATAGTCTTCTCTCGACGCTCAAAAACCAACTCGAGTTGATACCAGTGACGCCAACGAGAACTCCTGGATAGAGAACTCGCTTCCAGACAGCGCAACGAACGCTGTTTGGAGGAACCGATGAATGGACGTCGCTTACGGAAGAAAAAAAAGAAAGGAACGTCAAAATCTTTTCATAGTTTCCCGTTCAAACGGCACCAGCAGCGGCATCTCGTTCTCCGTCATTTGGAGTTCACAGTCATGGCACTCGTCGCCCTCTGAGTTATGCACGCTAATGAATTCGGACAAGTCTCGGCAGGAAATTGCCGACCAAAGAGACTCCCTCTAAGCTTGATGAATGGGCTTCATTAAGTTCCAAAGTTTGCCCAAGATGACTTTAGAGTAGCGGCGGTCTTACGGCAAAAAGGAATCCTCTGCTGATGAGGAAAAAGTCACAGTCGCGATTTTTTCCCCGTTCTGTTTACTTAGCTTCTAGAATATTTATTTCAGGCGTCGAGAGCGTTTGTTATATCACGTCAGGTTCACGTAAGCATCCATGAATAAGGGTGTGGCTCTGTAAACATCACTTTCTGGAGCTACTCCTTCCATGGGAATGAGCGAGTAAATGATATTTTTAAACACACACATACATATATATATATATAATACACACATATATATATATATATATATATATATATATATATATATATGTGTGTGTGTGTGTCTTGCCTTAACTTGCGTATGTAGGTATATACACACACATATATATATATATATATATATATATATATATATATATATATATATATATATATATATATATATATATACAGACCGAAAATATGGCAAAAGTAGCTAAGGATGGGGAGAGAGGGTCTATATTAGCACTGTCCTGAAACGTTCTATTTAAATTAAGTTTAAAACAACCTCAAATAACAGAAGCTTCTGTCTATAAGCTGGACCACTTGAAAGATGGAGCAATACCCTGTGAACAGAAATATAACTGATATTAGAAAGTTAATTTTTTAAGGTAACCTGGATATTGAGAGTTCACATTACTCTACGACGGAATAATGTTTTTTCATCATTTTATGGTTAGGTATTGTCGATGGCATTTCGAAAACGATAAAGACACCTAATCTCTCGAAGGATTTCCTTATCAATATCCCTGATGCATCTGGTAACTGACTACAATCTCTTTGAAAGGGCCACCGTTGGCACAACAACGACACGACATCCCTAGCTCATGACTGGAACATATATACAGCAATCACTGTCACAACAATTATATGGCACCATCTCATACTAACAGATGTTGTTCACTCACCCCTACTTTACAAAATGACTTAACCCATCTCAAGATATGATCCGATTTTATGACTAACCTCAGTTCCTCGCTGGACGAGTCGGTAGAGTTCTCGGGTAGCACTCTCCTAGGCCCGAGTTCGAGTCTCCGGCCAGCCAATGAAGAATTAGAGGAATTTATTTCTGGTGACAGAAATTCATTTCTCGGTATAATGTGGTTCGGATTCCACAATAAGCTGTACGTCCCGTTGCTAGGTAACCAATTGGTTCTTAGCCACGAAAAATAAGTCTAATCCTTCGGGCCAGTCCTAGGAGAGCTGTTAATCAGCGCAGTGGTCTGGGTTAAACTAAGGTATACTTACTTATGGCTAACCTCTCTCACTGTAATGACATGACCCCATCACAGGACTAATTCTCTCACTACAATGACATAACGCCAACTTATTACTAGCATATTTCTCTCACTCAGTTATTATAATACGATCCCATCACATGACTTAAATGTATCACATAACTCAGAACAGCAATGTAATGTAACCCCATCTCAAAACTAACATATCTCACTTATGTATTTATTCACGCAATAAAATGTCAATAAAATGTCATGAACCCACCTAATGACTAACATACCTTATGATTAACAATATTTCATTTATTCATTCATTCACTGAGGTTACTTAACCCATTTCATACCCAGCACCCTTTCACTCACTCACTCACAGCACTGGGATGGCCCCGTCTCATGCCTAACATCTCTCACTCATTACAGAAAATGACGCCCTCTAAATCCCACAACTCACTCTCTCACTAACATGACATGATCCATCTCTTGACTAACATAGCTCACTCATTACAATCTACAATAACATGACTCCATCTAATGACTGAGATAACTCACCCATTCCCCCACTCACTCACTACAGTACATGACCCCATCTCAAAGAGAAAAATATATCACTCACTCACTACAATGACATGACCCCATCTCAAAGAAAAAATATATCACCCACCCCAATCTCCCATCTCAAAGAGAAAAATATATCACTCACTCACTACAATAACATGACCCCATCTCAAAGAGAAAAATATATCACTCACTCACTACAATTACATGATCCCATCTCAAAGACAAAAAATATCACTCACTCACTGCAATGACATGACCTCACCTCAAAGAGAAAAATATATCACTCACTCACTACAATGACATGACCCCATCTCAAAGAGAAAAATATATCACTCACTCACTACAATGACATGAACCCATCTCAAAGAGAAAAATATATCACTCACTCACTACAATGACATGACTCCATCTCAAAGAAAAAATATATCACTCACTCACTACAATGACATGACCCCATCTCATAGAGAAAAATATATCACTCACTCACTACAATGGCATGATCCCATCTCGTGACTAGTGTATCTCACTCACTCACAAGTTACAACAATGATATGGATCCACGTCATTACTAACAAACCTCACTTACCCAATCCAAAGATATGGCCCATCCCATGAATAAGATATCACACTCACTCTGCCAAGTTTTCGAACCTCACTCTAACCCAGCGCTGCTCACTCCAGATTCCCAAAGCTTGTTGTACACTTCAACAAAGTCAGGCATTCACTGGTTGTCACCCATCCAAGATCTGACTAGACCAACCAATTGTTGTACAGATTTAGTGGCCAGAATTAAGTAATCAAATTACTTCATTTACAGTGAAAGCTTGTTGGGTTCCATTTTTATTAATGTGTGAGATGTTTTCTCTAGAAGCAACTCGCCAAATCTTCGTCAACCCTGGCCATCAAGATTCTTTCCCTGTTGAGTGGTGCCCTGCTAACACACGCGGGATAATTATAAACTATGAAAAATTCAAGACAAACGCGAAATGATTAGTAATAATCCGAATCAGTTATTACTATTACCACGACCATCGCAATTATAATTACTACCAAATTCCATCGAAAACTTTGCCCCCAGTAACGACTCTGACAGCAAATGAAGACCACTCACATGGATGATCACAATCGCACTCTTCTAACTCCTCACAGAAGCCTTCTTCCTTCATCAATATTTCCATCATCCGCATTCACCCATCCATCAAAGCTCTTCACTTCCCCATCCCCACACCCCTACCAGCCTCAATCCCTCCCAGTCTCCCCTGAAACACCACAGCGCAACTTCCTCATTCAAGTTATTTCTTAGTAAGTGCCCCACCCCCTCTTTCCACAGATACCTTAGCCCTTATTCCACGGTGCCCGAGGCTCGGGGGTCCTACCCATCCCTTCCAGCGATCCATACACCTCCTGGAACCCCTAACCCTCACCAACAATCAACCCCTACCGCTTACCAACCCATCCCCACGATCTATACCCCGCCCACCCCATGCACCCATTTCTACTTCATTAAACATGTCTGGTACGTGTATAAACTTTAGTTTTTCTCTTAAGGGAAGCGACGATATGAGTCTCTCCTATCGTGTTTTATTCACATAATTGGAAAAGTTCGTTTCGGGAACCACGTCCTACGCAGGACTCTCTCTCTCTCTCTCTCTCTCTCTCTCTCTCTCTCTCTCTCTCTCTCTCTCTCTCTCTTCATTTTAAAGGAGGCTTCCTACTTACCTTGACGCTTCATACAAGTTTCGCCGCTTCTTCTCTTTAGGAAGATTTATGTAAATTTCCAACACAAAATCGCCAACTTGGCCCCCCAACCCCTGTCTACACCCACCTCACCACTCCACACTGTCAATTCTATCACTCTCATTCCCCCTTAATTTGTTTTTCGCTATGTATACTCTTTAGGACTGTGATTAATTCTTTCTGATTTACATGAACTCAGTATTTATATGTACATTACAAAATTATGTACAACACTTACATAAACATTTTACAAAGCTACTGAAGCATTCGCAAGTAAACATTTTACATTACAAAAGAAAAAAAACACACTCACATAAGCAAGCATCGACGGATGGTCTCTTGTTTGTCAATTTTTCAAAGTTATATTTAAACAGATCTTTCGCATTCACAACTGATCCAAGATCCTCTTTTCCTGCCGAGAGCAACCGGAATTGCTGAACAGCAGCACCAATATGCAGTAAATGTGCCTCGCTGTCCAACTTCTCAGTTCCAGAGGTCCTTTATTCCTCACACCGTTGGACTGTGGAACTGTCTCCCTAAGGATGTTGCGTAACTGTGGACCTCAAAAGTTTAGGCGAAAAGGCAATGAATTACTATCCTAAAACAAAACTCTTTGTATGTTAAAAATTTACTTACATTTTTATTTATTCATTTATTTATTTAATTTTTTTTCTTTTCATTGTTATTTATTCATTTATTTATTTAATTTTTTTTTCTTTTCTACTCTCTGATCTCCTCATTCTGTATTTCCTATTATCTTTTGTTGGTTCTTTCAAATGAACACCATATTCTTTGGAAGCTTCTCCTGAGGGGTTATTCTATATGAATAGGGTTCAGTTTCTGAATAATAATAATAATAATAATAATAATAATAATAATAATAATAATAATAATAATAATAATAATAATATTTGCCATCAGTACTGATTTGTGACTATTTATGCATATCAGACGTATTAACAGGTTTTGTGTGAACACAGAAAGGCACATCTTTTATATTACAGCCACGTATACGTGTGTGAGTATATATAAATATATATTGTCACGAAGTGTTCCAAGTACCTGGTTATTACACAACTAATCACAGAAGTAAAAAATTTCCCTTGCTTCAGCCAGATACCTGAACCCTCATAACAACAAAATTACGACTGAGTACTCTAAAGGCAACAGTGATCCCTTAAAAAGCTTATCAATCACGTGAAAAATCAGACTAAGTTTATCAAAACAAGTGCGAGGCATCAACAATTAAACAAGAAATATACTAGAGTAAAAGGGCATCACTCCATCAACTAACTTTAACTGTTTCCCTGGTCTTAATTCACTTCAGCAAAACTAAAGGAACAAAACATGTTTATCACTTTGCCTTATGCACACGATTCATCCTATTCACTGGTGGTCAATAAATGAAACACTGTTTTTAAAAATTTTGAATACAAAAATTTACTTTGAAATTCAAAATTTATGATTAGAATTCACAGTCTGGAAAAATTTACTATTACTTGAAATCAACACAAAATTTTATTAATTCTTGAGTTAAATTACAAAGGTTGATTTATCAAGAAATTAAATCAATCAAGCAAAATTTAAACTATCAAGAATTACTCAAGATTTGAAAAGATCTATCTTAGTAAATCAAAATTAAATCAAGTATACAGTGTTAAATTATTAAGAAATACTTTAATTACTAGGTAAATAAATGTTAAATCACCACTATATAAAATGTGAAAAATTTAGAGATTGCAAAAACAAGGACAAACAAAAATACACAAAAGATTTACCAAAAAAATTTCACTAAAGAAAAAATCCCGTAATACACCTTATTGTTCCACAGTAATAATAAGTAAAATTCCCTTTACCTTGCACAAGCTTGTGAAAACTTTCACCAAATTTACTCCAAATGCAGCTGCTCAAGATTTACAAAACTCTTTTTGATAGGCGCCGGTCACTAATATATATACACTTGTTACCACTACTGCCAGATCTCAAAAGAGAAGACTAATATCAATGACCACACAAAAATTTTACGTTAAAAACTTCTCTCGTCAAAATTTCTTATATCGAACAGCTTCACTTTTCCATTAATTTCAAATAATTTTGATGCTTTAAAAGCTTGAAAGTTTTTTTTTTTTAACACAAAATGCTTCCTCATCTGCAACGTATGCATAAAAAGATTCATCAGAGTTGAGCTTTAATCTGATTTTTAATATTAAGCCGAAAGGCTTCATATAGTCATACACAGTCTTAAAACTGTTGTTTTCATCTCTTGGTGTCTACTATGCAATGACTTGCTAAGAGTGGTAGCAGAGACATCACCTGAACCAGACAAAACATCACCTGAGGAAGATGCAGGGGTCGTCAGCAGAGAGACGTTGACGTGCGATCCGTCGTCAAATTCTCGCCAGGGGTCGTCATCAAAGACGATACAGCGGGAGAAACTGGAAGAACTGGGCGATTATTTGATCTCATAAAACTAAGTCAGATTCCGAAAGAGAAGTGAGTCAGTATTACTGAATCTTCTTATCTGAGGACAGTATAAAATGTCACTGCTAAGCTTTCTTCTTTACATTTAAATCGTAACAAGGAAAATATATTTAGCGTATTAGTCAATATAATTTACCTGTTACGTTGAAAAAATTTGTTTGAATTATCAGTAAGGCTCAAAAGTTTTTTCTTAAATCGGCTACGCACTATAAAATCTGAGTCATTTCACCAACCGCTATTTAAAGAAAAGTCCATAACGTACACTTTCCTTGAAGTGACACATCTACTGAGACTGGCATGCCAATATTTATGTCACTTCGCAATTAAACCTCTAAAAGGAAAAGCAAAATTAGAAACTGGAACTCAGTAATACACAGAGCAGTTAATTCTTTCGTGATTATCTGAAATGGAAACTTACTCAGTTACTTGGTGTGTGTGTGTGTGTGTGTGTGTGTGTGTGTGTGTGTGTGTGTGTGTGTTTGTTTGTTTGTTTGGACGTTGCATGACTTCTATGTATGTATGTGAGTGTGTGTGGGTTTGGGTGTGTATGTAGGCGCGAGCATGTAACAGTGTATTTGCGAGTCAGGTCTTCATATGGACTGGTAAGATTTTTCATCCAAGCCAGAACTAGCGTCCATTAAGGAAATCGTTTCGGCCATTCAGGTGAGCCAAGTAAAAGAAACCTACAAGGAACAGTCGTGTTATCTGAGAATTCAAAGGGATAAATGGAGTTCGGCCATACTGGATAAAGTTGTATCATACGTGACTAATACCAAACACTGCAGTCCCGGAAATTTTACTTCTGGACGTTCAGTCAGCAACTCCATTTGTTGTTTTTACTTTACCCTACTTCCGATGCTTTGTTTTTCAAATAAGTTCCGAATTTAGGGATTGTAATCAGACGGCCAGTGATATTTCTGATATATCTTATTATTTAAGAGTGCATACAAATACCCAGCGGTATCGGATGTGTTTAATCTTGGGGATTATAAACAGGTACCCAGTGGTATCTGATGCATTGATCTTTGGGATTACAAACAGAAACCCGGTGGTATCTGTGGTATATCTTGACCTTAGGGGTTGCAGGCAGGTGCCCTTTTATATAATTTGTCTTAGTCTTAAGGCGCCCTTTTACGTCACACCTTAATCATAAGCACTGAAGGTAAGTGGCCCGTGGAATCTCCCATTTACCAAGCCTGTCATAAGGGATGACAGGTAGGTACCAAGTGGCACCTCTGGTGTTTGTTGACCAAGTGGTATCTTCGATATGTGTTGACTTGAGAGATTGCAAGCCGGTACTTGGTGGTTTATGATATCCTCTGACCTTACGGACCAACGGTAGTATCTTGTGATAGCTCTGATTTAATCTAAGATTCACAAATAGTGTCATATGATATATGTCTTGAAATTGGGGATTAAAAGCAGGTTACTACTGACACGTCTTTTCTTAGGCATTTCGGGCAATACTTATATTTGGTGTGTTGACCTTAGGGACTGAAAGCAAGCGACAAATGTTATCTGATGCGTTTTAATGTTGGGCATTGGCGGCAGGTATCCTGTATCGTGCCCAATGGGGTCTCTGATCCAGTCTGACATAAGAGATTACCAGCTCAGTGGTCTGGTAAAACTAAGGTATACTTACTTACTTTGCAAGCAGGTACTAAATGGTACCTCTGGTGTATCTCAACCTTAGAGATTGCGGACAAGTGCCCATTTGATATCTCAGATATGTCTTAGCCTTAAGGAATTTCATGACCAGCAATGCTCTGATTTGCCCTTTTTATGAAACACGAAAGAGTATCTTAAACGTAGAAGATCTTGGGGTTAAATCAGATTTCCTGAAATTCAAATAAATTTTTTGGTACTTAAACTCGTTTATATAAGGAATTCCTGTTTCTTCCAACAGAAAAAGATACCAGCTAAAATTCAGTTTCACGAATCTGTCTAAAACAGGTAATATCCACACACAGTACTTAGGTGATTAGCTGAAAAAACTTTTAACCTTTAACTAACACTCTGTTGATTAGTGGATTCCGATAATTTTATCATCTTTTAAAAATTCCAGGGGTACAACTGTTTGGATGTACACATAGAGAAAATTTTAAAGTTTATTAAATGCATAAATAAATTTAAATAAATAATTACGCACTACAGATACACAGTGTATACTAAAGTATTTCATAAAAAGATTCTACAACATACATGCACTGCAAACCTTATCGATGTTCAAATTCCGCCAAACTTACATTACATAACAAACGTTAATTGGATTTCCGAAAGAAAAGCCGACTAACTCCTGCAAGTTTCACCAAAACAAACGTGACTACTGCTCAATACAAGAACAAGGGGTTTCCCCCCCCACCTGTTTTTCCCTAGAGAACTTTCATTTGTTTCTTAGCCATACTTTTAGAATTACGATCCCAACCTCTCATCTAGTCGGTCAACTGTTTTCTAATCTATCCCGCCCAGCCGGGCAACTGATTCTGTTTACTTCTTTTAGCGATAATAATAAAAAATAATAAAAAATAATACTCTACCTGCGCCAAAGGAATTTATATACCACTATATGGTTTGTTGATCGCATTTGCATGGAGCCTTACTGGCTGAGGAAAAACTACCAAAGTAAAAAAAGAAAAGAAAATACGGGTATTCTGTATCTGAATCTGGTTAAACCACAAAATCAAATAAGCCCCTTTTGACCAATGGTACGGATCTCCACAAGCTTTCACAGAACTCCTTCTATAACCTTTCAAGCTATTTTGAGGACAGCCGGACAGACGTTCAAACTTAAACAGGTGAGTATATAAAATCTGTCCAGCGTCGATGGACGTACTAACAATGTAACACCAGTCATTTTTACTATTTTATCATTATTATCATGTCTTTGATACTTGTAAACAATTAAGTCTAGTGTGTCACACGGTGGAAATAGGTCAAGGCTAATGATATGCAAATTAATAAGATGGTTTTTTTTTTCCTAAGTTCCCTGTCGTGATCTTAGCTGGGGCTGACAACAAACTTAACTTAAAAACAAAGACTTGATATAAGAAATTCTGTCGTGAGTTTTGTTTCGTTAAAAAAACCTCAAAACTGAATCTTTTCACATATCACGTCTTTGTTTTGAGAACCTTGTTATACATCACGTCTTTGTTTTGAGACTCGGTCTGTCTTGAGTTTTTCAAACACATCCCAGGAAAATCAGTACTCAAAAACATGTAGGGAACCAGAATGAAAACACATACGACCTATTCTTTCTTGCAGACTTCCCCAACAAAAACAGGAGCGCAGCAAGGAAAGAAGAAAGTGTAACACGGCGTAAGGAGGCAGAGAAAAAAGATACAGAAGTCGTTGGTATGCAGATCAAAAGAGGCTGAAAGTCACACTACCTGTAGAACCACTTTACCATCGATTTCCACTGACGATTCCTATGGTAGTCCAATAGCCGGGCTCTTAGTATGCGGCGCGAGTGTGCGTGTGGGGAGGAAAGGGGTAAGAGTGGAGGAAAGATCTCTCTCTCTCTCTCTCTCTCTCTCTCTCTCTCTCTCTCTCTCTCTCTCTCTCTCTTGTCTTCTTGGAAGCTTTGAGTTTCCCAATTTTGGAAGAAAAAGTAGATTTTGTGTTAACAGTTTTTCTCTCTCTTTATTTATTTGCACTTTTTGTATTTCTGCCTTATAGGGTTAAACCCCACACTTCTGAGTGCGGAATTTAACTGACAGTTTTGAAGAACTAAACTGGAAATATCTTTTCTATCTTCTTCGTCTTCATCCTCACCACTATCCCGAAGCTAAGGGGTCGGTTGCCCTAAGGAGTCTTTTCCAACTATTTCAATCGAAACCCCCTCCCTCCGCCAGGCCCTTTTTCGAATACTAATTCACTTTATCAAGCCATCTAATCCTTTGCCTCACTCTCGACCTTCTACCCCTAACAGGTTCTATCCAAGCCTTCTTCACTCCTACTTCACCCGTCCTTTCCACATGCCCATACCATCTCAGTGTCGGCTCGCTTATCATATTAATAATTTTTACCATCCCCAACATTCTATTTTCTTCATTTCCCAGCCTTTCATGCAGCGAGATCCCAAAAATTCATCTCTTTTCATGGATAAGAGTTAAAATTATAATCTGCAAACTGCATTTAACCGTTTCTTCACTGTTAATTATTTCAGTAACGCCAGCGGTGTTTATCTGTTCGTTTGTGTGTAGTTTGTGTAAGATATCTCACAAGGACTGATAATAATTTTGAAATTAATCCTAATCTGGGTTCGGAACCCATAAGTCTTCTTTATGGTGTTTCCTTTTTTTTTTTTTTTTTTGGTGGCAGAGGTATGATCTGAAACAGATTTTTTTTTGCCGGGTCCACATTTTTCGAATATTGAGCAAACTAAGATGTCCTGAAAATAAATATTGGGAGCGTTTTTAAACAAATCTAAAGAAAAATGAAGCTTAAAAATTTTAAATGAGGGATTAAAATCATAAGATAGAATTAAACCTCAAATCTAAAACAATCACTGACAGAAAATACATGAACATCCGGGATTCTCAGAGTCGGCATCTAATTGCTAACAGCCCGATGCAGGAAGACGAGAAGCCATTCATTGGTGGAGAACAGAGACAAATGTTATGGACACGTGAGAGAGAATGACAAGCTGAAAGACTCAATATTTCGAGACAGAGTTCCGAAGATAAATATACTTACTGGTGAAAGATAAAGAGATAAAGACAAAAGTCAAGATTTCATTCACGAATGAAAGACAGTAGAAAAAAGTAAAATATGAGCAGAAGTTTCTTCGGCACAATCGAGTTTTCTGTATGAGCCGTGGCCCATGAAGCTTTCAGCCACGGCGTGGTGATGGCCTGTCCTATAGCGTTGACAGACGCACGATTATGGATAACTTTAACCTGAAATAAAATAAAAACTACTGAGGCTAGAAGGCTGCAATTTGGTATGTCTGATTATTGGAGGGTGGATGATCAACATACCAATTTGCAGCCCTCTAGCCTCAGCAGTTTTTAAGATCTGAGGGCGGACGGAAGAAGTGCGGACGGACAGACAAAGCCATCTCAGTAGTTTTCTTTTACAGAAAAATAAAATGAAAGGAATAACATGGATGCATACGTGACGTCAAAAATGATCACAATAAAATAACGAAAATGATCATGGCATCTTTACAGTCTGGAGCATCGCGCTTTTCCAAAGTCCTCATATATTTCTGGTTAAGGTCAGACTATAAGTTGACTAGCAGCTGTGGACTGTCACTCTCTCTATATATATATATATATATATATATATATTTTATTATATATATACATATTATATATACATACATACACACACACACACACACACACACACACATATATATATATATAATATATATATATATCAGAAATAGAGAGAGAGAACCGAGACATATAAATATATTACAGCTCCAGTGGCACCTTTCAGGTTCTAGGAGAGCTGGCCTGAAGGATTAGATTTATTTTACGTGGAGTATAATTGTATACTGTACATTAGTTTTATCAGACCGCTGAGATGATTAACAGAGAGAGGGCTGGCTGAAAGATTAGACTTATTTTACGTGGCTAAGAACCAATTGGTAACCTAGCAACGGGACCTACAGCTTATTGTGGAATCCGAACCACATTATACCGAGAAATGAATTTCTATCACCAGAAATAAATTCCTCTAATTCTTCACTGGCCGGTCGGAGACTCGAACTCGGGGCCTAGCAGATTGCTAGGCGAGAACTCTACCGACTCGTCCAACGAAGAACTAATTATGGTATGAAAATGGTAACCCTTTATCTCCACTGTTGAGTAATTTGTATATGGAATTTTTTCAAAGCAAAATATTGAATAAAATCATTTCACACAATGTAGTATGGTTCAGGTATGTTTGACCGAGGAACCTGAATATAAACAGCATCTTTGTTAATTAAAATGGATTAGTACCATCAATAACGTTCACAATAAGAACTTTTACCTTGCTTCAATACAATGTTTACAGCAAAACCTACTAATATTTCTTCCTATGCTCATCTTTATTCTGGTCAAACCAGAGCATTAAGTATATGCAGGCCTGAATACATTAATGATAAAATAGATAAGATATAGAGTAGAAGCAAGAAATTAAAATATCCTGACTCTGTAGTAGACAATGCATTAAAAGCGGAACTTACATCACAAATTGCCTGCTTGCACTACCATACAATAATAATAATTTCAAAGATGTTCCCCATGTAAGTTTTGTGACCAATGTTACATTGGTCAATATGTTAAAACACTGTTAAAGAGAACAGAACAGCGTAAAAAAATGTGAAAGATATGCACAAGGGAACAAAGGAATTTTCGTGAATGGTTGCGAGAACAATAATGCGGTCAGCTGGGTAGGTGTTAAAAAGATAGTATATTCTAATAATGCTCTGGAAAACAAAATTCAGAGTCCAGTTTTATTTGCATATTTCAAAAGAGATATGCAAATTGTATAAACTTTGAGGAAGGTAGTTCATATCGAGGGGGAAAGATAAACATCCACGAATGAGCTCATCCACGAATGGGTAGGGTTCCACACCCTTGCACCTGTCAGATGTAAATTTTTTGGCTTCAAACGGTCTGTGCGTTCGTTTGTACAGTCCCACTAGCATACATACACTGAATTTCGACAAAGGCAAAGAAATAAAACCAAAACCGGTCAGGGTTTACACCCAGTTTTTCATTTTCCATTGGTAAAGTGATATATATATATATATATATATATATATATATATATATATATATATATATATATATATATATATATAATTACCTTTTTATTCTTATTAACGGTTTGCCACTTAAGGTAGGGAGGAGTGGCATTAAATGCCGTTCGATTCGCTATGAGTGGCGGGGAAGGAGGGCAACCACGTTAACTGACTGATTATTAGCTATCCAGTGGTATGGCCAAAGGGTATCCAGTGGCATGGCCAAAGGGTATCCAGTGGCATGGCCAAAGGGTACCCAGTGGCATGGCAAAGGGGATCCAGTGGCATGGCCAAAAGGGATTCAGTGGCACCAAGGGGGCCAGTGG
Organism: Macrobrachium rosenbergii; assembly: GCF_040412425.1. NCBI lineage: Eukaryota > Metazoa > Arthropoda > Malacostraca > Decapoda > Palaemonidae > Macrobrachium > Macrobrachium rosenbergii. The sequence continues at coordinate 2,836,430 of NC_089757.1, forward strand.
CATATCCAGTGGCATGATGGCCAAAGGGTATCCAGTGGCATGGCCAAAGGGGATCCAGTGGCATGGCAAAGGGGATCCAGTGGCATGGCCAAAGGGGATTCAGTGGCATGGCCAAAGGGTATCCAGTGGCATGACCAAAGGGGATCCAGTGGCATGCCCAAAGGGTACCCAGTGGCATGGCCAAAGGGGATCCAGTGGCATGGCCAAAGGGGATTCAGTGGCATGGCCAAAGGGTATCCAGTGGCATGACCAAAGGGGATCCAGTGGCATGGCCAAAGGGGATCCAGTGGCATGGCCCCAGTGGCATGACCAATGGGGATCCAGTGGCATGTATAAAGTGGCATGGTCAAAGGGGACCCAGTGGCATGGCAAAGGGGATCCAATGGCATGGCATGGGCAAAATGGGGATCCAGTGGCATGACCAAAGGGATCCAGGGGCATGCCCAGTGGCATGGCATGGTCGAAGGGGATCCAGTGGCATGGCCAAAGGGGATCCAGTGGCATGGTCAAAGGGGATCCAGTGGCATGGCCAAAGGGGATCCACAACTGATCGAGTGACTACTAAATACTGGCGTCGTAAAGGGAAATACAAGTGACTAGCTGAAAAATTCCTACAGAACTGGCCAAGGAGTGACAAAATTGATTGTGGATTTATCACCATATTGTGACATCACAATGAGGGCACGGGGGGAGGGGGAATATGAAAGTCAGATAAGTCTCGTCCAGCGTACAGCTGAATTCCAACCCCCTTATTGGAGACAGATGTGTAAGGCTCGGTTACATTCTTACCAAATAATTAAAAAAAAATGATAACAGGAGAGGAATGGGACGTGCATGATGGAGAAACATTGTGGACTAAGTTATTGGGAAATACTAAAATAAGGATAGACTCCTCAGAACTAAACGTTATTTTTGTGAGCATCTATAATATGGATATTAACATGCACATAGCATTCTTTGCAATTAACTGTCGCTATCTCTCTCTTTCTCTCTCTCTCTCTCTCTCTCTGGACACACGGAAATTTACAGATTCTTATAAGGAAGGATATAACTTCTTTCTCTCTTTTATTTCGAAACATATGGACGGCAAGTTTCTTTTAAGGTGGTAAATATTCTTTCTCTCTCTCTCTCTCTCTCTCTCTCTCTCTCTCTCTCTCTCTCTCTCTCTCTCTCTCTCTCTCATCTACGAAGGATCTGAACCATGTACCTAAGCTTAAAACTTATCTATCTCTAAAAATTCTGAATACATTTTATGCTATAGCTGTCTGTCTGTCACTCTGAATGGCTGAAGTTTCCTAACCCACAGAAAACTCCGATGGCTTTCCAGTTCCCCTTTTTTCCCCTTCTTCTTTTTTTCCCCCAAGCCTTAACTTTTTTCCTTTCATTTCCGGTTCAAATCTTGACTTCTGGCGTTTCTTTCTCCGAGAGGTTTTGGGGCGATACTTTCGTCTCACTGGCAGCTTCTCTTCAATTTTTTCCCCTTCGCCTTTTTTTTCTCTCTCTCTCCTTCCTCTCTTTCCAAGATGACATCCTTCGGAGCGGGCGGAGGCGAGGAGGCGCTCCTCTTATTTCGTTATCAATCTCTGTAGTGAAACGGTCTGGGTTACACTTTAGGGCCCTTGTTAGTTGAGATTTATCGTTATAAATGATCCACTTGCTTGTGATAAATGGCTGTGTACAAAGATGATGCACGATATTTACCTTATTTTCCCTTCGATATAAATTTTTCATGCCCTGCCTTTGTTCACACATAAGAATACGCCTGGAAATCTTCATAACAGCACCGGTATCCTTTCAGGGGAGGGTTTACACACTACTTCCGGACCCAGGAGGTCCTCCCGGGCTTGGCTCCCTGCAGAAGCAGCAACATCAGTGGCTTTCATTCAGAGACATATTGGAGACCTCCAGGCCGAAATTTATGCAAGCTGGGACGCCTCGAGTTCCGGACAAAAGGGAGCTTGATGTAAATAAGGTCGTCGTGAGGGGTACGTTGACGAGACACTGCAGAAAGCAAAATGTTAAATATAAGCTTCACATGGGGGTCGTCATCTCGTTCATTCCCTCTAGCCAAATATTTAGCAAATCCCCCACCGGCCCTTTCTTCCCAGCCTTCCCCTCTCGGTAGCATCCCCCACCCACGTCCCGGAGACCATCATGTTTTACAAGTATGAATTTTCCTCTCCTCACATATATTCTCATCCGGCCTATATTTCATTTCAGGGAGCCAGCAGATGGAACGAAAATCATTTCGAGTCTGGGCACACATCCTGAATGTGCTGGTCAGAAAAAAGAAACGTCATAAAAAAAACCATGGTTCAACACTTGCAAGAAGAAGAGCCAGTTGCTTGCTGTCCTCGTCACTTTTAACATGCAGCCGAGAAAATTGCTCGAATGAGAGGGAAATTGTTTTGAGATTCGCTGCCATGTTTTCCTGTAAGGCGACCCCCCTCCTCCCACATGCAGCGGCACTTTTGCTATTCCGTGTCAGAGGTCATCACCGCTATTCTGGTCTCCCCTGGGCGTTCTCTCCCCGGCATTCGAAGCAGCACAGTGCTGTTGTCTTTTCCGAGTATTTTCTTCCGAGAATTTTTCTTTTTCGAGACTCTGTGCCTCCGTATCAAGCGGCTTCAAACGAATAATATCCGTTAGAGCTATTAAAAAAGCGTAAATACATGAAGTTTGTGCATATATGTATATATATATATATATATATATATATATATATATATATATATATATATATATATATATATAAATAAATATATATATGTATATATAAATATATATATTAAATATAGGGCATTAAGCACTCGTGTGTTCGAATAACAAGAGCAACCAAATTAAACAAACAATTATGCATCCATGAACGCATGCATGTGAGCGCCACTGTACGGTGTATAAACAAACAAGCGGGTTTCCGCGAGCCGCACAGTCCCATTTGCATTCTGCAACAAACTTCGCTGGGCCCAGTTTCTGGGTCAGTAAGCAGCTTAACCCAGAATAATCGTACCCTTGACAGAGATGTCACTTGCCACTGTGAACAAAATGCCTTTGGTTTCTGTGCACTGACACACGCAAGCGCAGTTACCACAAAGAACAAAGTTCTTCTCTAAGTTGATGGACTGATCAAATAATTCACTGAATATTAAAATACAATATGGTCCCTATGTAAGTGTTTATAGAAAAGCAATTCACAGGCAACACGGACGCATAATAAATAAATATATATATATATATATATATATATATATATATATATATATATATATATATATATATATATATATATATATAATAAACGCCATTTCCCTACTGGCAAAAACCCTATTGGCCACGTCGTCCACAATTTACTTTCTGAATCAAGAATGAACCATTTTTACAGATACCTTTCTCATAATCCGCTTCATACGCCTACACAGAAGTGTCCATGGAAAGGTGCCGACTCCATATACAAAATGCCACTCACATCCGTCCTTCCATCCAACACCTTATTCCGGTTCTGGCTCTCCTCCTCCCTCTGCTTCTGACTTATGTACTCTTCACCAACTACTGTCCTCCATTATCTCCACGAGACCAAACCACCTCCAAACACACTGATCTATCAATTCACCCGAGTCTACATTTTCTTTATATTTACGAAGCTCTGCATTTCTCAGTTTTTCTAATCATTCTCAATCTGCACTAAATTAACAATTCCTTTACATAGTCAAACCTTTGCTTCTATAGATAAACTGCTCCCCTTCCAAACCTTTTGCAGCGACCCTGCCACCTTCCTTGCTGATGCATGAAGGGGACCCGAGAGTGACTTCTGAAAGCTACAGTAATTATCGCAAAGATTTGGAAGATGTCTTTATATTACTTATTTTTTTTTCATGCAGACCTTCTGGCATTATCCGAGAAGAGCAGGTTGGGACCTAACACCGAAAGAAGAAATGGAATTACCTCTTAAAAGACGCAAAATGTTGAAAGTTTAGGGGAAACACAGCAAGAAGGATTACTATGAGGGGAAAACCTGGAATTCTGGAATAAGCAAAGTACACGTAGGAGGCTGAGGTCTGAGTGGGTGCTCCCGTGTGTATAAGAAGGTTTGAACTGCCAGTCTAAGAATGGGACTTTTTGCACTGCTTGAGATACGAAGAGCACGGGAAATTCTTTGTGAGAACAGCAGACTTAAACGTACTTCACTGTATGAAGAAATCCACAACCAAGTTGTCCCTAATACACGAAAAACACAAGCATGGACAATAAAGAGACAAGCTCTACCTTAACATGAAGAATACATCAAAATTAAAATAAAAAGACAGACGGCCTTCGTTTATTAAGGAGAACCAGAACAAAACGATAAAAATGAAAACCTCGCTCCTCCTTTCATATATATAAAAACAACTAAACAAAAAAACTAGAGCTGAGCGCTCCCCTTGATGTATAAAAAGGCGAAAAAAGTAGAAAACTGCAACGTCATTAAAACGTATCATCGACCAAAGGTGAATTAACATCCCAGATCGAGTATTAAGCATATTTTCAATTGGATAAATAGCCCGCACTAAATATTTGAGAGAAAGAGATAGGGATTCATTTTACAATAAGGTAAAAAATGGAAAAAGGTCTAATAATAAATTTATGTAGGGGCCCAAAAGGTAAAGATGAATTATTAATCAACCATACAGGAAACACGCGGATCAAAGAGCATAGAAAAAGAACTATTTCTCAATAACTTACCTGGAGGGTGTTTGTGGGCTGTAATGAATCTAAGACCTTCTCCAAACCACCGGTAGATTTTCTTAAGCAAAATTCTCGTTAAAAAGTGAAAAAACGATAGAAACCTTCAAGCCATTCATTCCTCCACTCCAGCCACAGGCACGGGGAAATAAAAACTAATTCGGAATCACTTCAAGACGTATGTTCACATTATAAATGCGCGTAATATTTGGATTACGAATTATAAAACGTTTAAGGCTAAGTATGAATACACACGCTCCCGCACACGCATCCTCTCTGCAGTCACTCAGTGGCCGGTGCCAAAGGGTTTGCAGATCAACACCCTGTACTGTTTAGGGGGATGTGGTCCAGAAGGAAAGAAAGAATGATATTTTGTTTGTTCAGGGAAGGAGAGCTGGTCTGGCGCTCCATGAGCCGAATGTGAATTGTTCAGGGAAGGAGAGCTGGTCTGGCGCTCCATGAGACAAAGGTGAAAGGACACTGTATGCCTTAAGTTATTTTAGTTTAACCAGACCACTGAGCTGATTAACAGCTCTCCTAGAGAGGGCTGGCCCGAAGGACTAGACTTATTCTACGTGGCTAAGAACCAACTGGTTACCTAGCAACGGGACCTACAGCTTATTGTGGAATCCGAACCACATTATACCGAGAAATGAATCTCTATCACCAGAAGTAAATTCCTCTAATTCTTCATTGGCCGGCCGGAGACTTGAACTCGGGCCTAGCAGAGCGTAGCCGAGAACTCTAACCGACTCGTCCAAAGAGGAACTACTGTATGCCGTAAATGAAAGGCACACTGTAAAAAAGGTTCACTTGTAGTGAGATGAGGACCCTAGGAATGAGTAAAGGAGTATAACTGCATTAGTTTGAGGATTGTAAGGGAAGAACGAGTGTGGAAGGTGAAAAAGCTAGAATACTGAGTGTAATTGGGCCAGAAATGATAGGAAAGAGGAACAAAAGTTAAAGTATGCGTTTGAAAGAGTCTGGATCTGTACCTGTCTGGGTTAGGAAAACATGAAAGGAATGGAATGTAAAATTTAGGCCAAAGGCCAAGTGCTGGGACATGTGAGACTATCCAACGTTGGAAGGGAAATTGAGAGTAAAAAGGTCTCAAAAGTGTAACACGAGGAAAACCTTGCAGTTGCACCATGGAACAATTGTTAGGAAAGGGTGGAAAGTACATTGTAGAAAGACTATGATCAGCGGTATGGTAAAAGGAATGAAAGAGCTGAAGGGACACTGCAAAGAACCTTAAGTAATACCCTTCGGGAAAAACATGAAAGGGAGGTACGTGCTAGGCGATTAGGTGCAAAACTTGGTAACATATGACATGGTTATTCTGGTAGTCAATGAGTTTTTAGAGCAAATGGAAATGCGTAGAGCCTTGCGGAAATGTTTGAAAAGATGTTTCACTGCTGCACACAGTCTACTTTGCTCCCAAGGAAGAACACTTGATAGTATATGTAGAAAACGTTTGCTAAATTACTGGTTAGCACACAGCAGCTGGAAGGGCAAATGGATGAATGTAATGGTGAAAAGAGGAGTGGCTGGAGGTATCCCTGATCATTATTTGACTGAAGCAAAAGTCAAGACAGATGGCACTTCAAATGAGAGAGGACTGGGTGAAAATGACGCTGCAAATGTAACCTGGACAAGGAAGAGAAAAGAGAATATTAGGAGAAAATGGACGAGAAATTGGCTAGGGTTAAAACCGCGGAAGTAAAGGAAGTAGTTAATGGAAGTGGAAGGGATATATAACGATTACGTCATTTTTCTACGATGGGGTCAGTAGGCCAGCAGGAAGTGTTTATAGGCACAGTGAACAGGCAATAAAAAGGGAGAGTGGTGAGATGAAAAAAATATGAGTTTAGTGAAGGAAAAAACCATTATTAAAGTTGCAGTTACATGAAAAGAGATCAATTACAGGTGTACATGATGTGCAGAGTAATCACGAAGGAAGCATGCGATAAAACGCCAGTAACAGAAACAGAGGGATGGAGGTGAGCAATAAATTTATAGGGACTTAAAAGTTATTCTACATCTAACCAAATGCAGAGACAAAGCTGAATACACAAATATATTTTAGAATAAAATCTGAAAATGGAGAGAGGCTGTCTGAAGATGAATGCAATTCTGAATGGATGGATAAACTATTTTTACGATTTTCTAAATGTGGAAGGCAGATGGGATGCATGGATGAATGACACCAATCAGTGTGATTGGGTAACTGTCTGGGGCTTTTAGGGTATATCTGCATGGGTAAAAGTTCTGAACAGACAAGAGTGACAATTAGAGTGTGCCAATTACAAAATGACTGAAAGAAGGAAAACCACTGTGGGTTCAAAGAAGATGAAGAAATGTTGATAATGTGTTAGTTTTGAAAGTTGAGTTGAAGTTTGCAAATTAGGGGGGAAAGCTGACTGTGGCGTAAAATGCCCTGGAAAATCTTACAAGTGAGACAGGCAATGTGGAGGGTGTTAGTAATGCACAGCACAAACGATACGTTACTGAGAGCTAATAACGTTTTTGGAGAGGCAACAAAATGTGTGTTAGAAAACCTGGCTGGGATATTCACTGGTTGTAGAGAAATTGGATATGAGACAAGGGTATGTTGCATCTCCATTGCTGTCTAATATCTTTATGTATGGAACAGTGCAAAAAAAGTCACGGAGAGGAAATCAAACGTGCAAAGTTGAGGGGATATAAAAAGGGTCATGAGTGTCACGTAGAATGGCCATTTGCAGCTGATACAAAACTGATTAAGGTTAGTGAAGAGGAACTGGGAAGAGACCTAGAAAGCCACGGCGGATAGTTATAAAGGGATGGTTTAACCAACTCTCCTTTATGGATATGAAATATGGATGCTGAATACTTATGAAAAATGAGAGGTTGAAGCTGTTTAAATGAAGAGTTTAGTTTAGTGTAGGTGTCATGAAAAGAACTGATACGGTGCTATACGTTGAGATATATAGAAGATAAAGTGAAATGATTATTGCATGTGAAAGTATGGACAAAGGCTTTTGAGATGTTTAGGCAACTGGGAAGAGCGGCGGACGATAGGTTTGTGGGATGAATAATTTCCGAATACGAGAGGAAAACAAAGAGAAACTACTGAATACAAAGCGTGAAAGAGCTCCTGGAAAGAAGTGTCTTAATTTCCAGGTAGCGCAAGACTGCGTGCAAGATAGAGGTGAACTGTGCCGTGCATATGTACGTTGTGGGGGGGCGTGGAGTCGACGCATTGCTGATGAGCCTTATGTCTGAAACTGCTAATGAGGAAGTTTCAGCACAGGAGGTACATCCACGATTTAACCTGGCAATATGGATGTAAAAGTTAATGTAGCTTCAGGATTGCTTTTCCCTGCAGTCATCCACATGTACGGAAACAGCTTAATTTTGGGTATGTGTGTGTATATATGTGTATGTGTATATATATATATATATATATATATATATATATATATATATATATATATATATATATATATATATATATATATATATATATATTTATATATATATATATATACATATATATACATACACACGTTTGTATGTATGGGTAGGGAACCAGAGAATAAACCTAGGAAGATAACATATCCGACGTAGCTGAATCTGTTTCATCCAAAAACTGTTTGCACTAAACGGTCACATCGTATGTCCCATGCCAGGTCATTTCTATTTCCTTTGCTGCGTCCTCAAAGTTTTCAATTTCTTCAGAAGGTTTCAGACTTCAGGCAATCTAACAAAGATAAATGGATAGGAAGCAACACAGGTCCAATTTTTCACAGAGAGAGAGAGAGAGAGAGAGAGAGAGAGAGAAGAAGAAGTTCTTGACAGGAACGTAAACAAGATCCTCTTCATTAATTTGGCCCGTTTTAGAGTACCTTGCCCTTAAACTGCTGTTTAACCTGTCTGTATTCGTGCATGAATATGTGTAGGATGTGCCTGGTCCACTTAGTGACATAAATAGTGCTGTGAAAGTACGTTCTAACTTAGTGTATTAGGGCCTAGTCGACTTGATGCGCATTCTCAAGCGGCCCCCCGCGCAGATTTTCCTTAGTGACGTCACGGATACGTCATTGTTACGTCATAATTTCTACCACCTAACAGAGCCTTGCTATGATTTGAAGGTGAAGTTTTAGAGTTTTCTTGTGAAATGGCATCTTGTTATTGTGATCGTCAAAACGATGATAACCAACTTGACTGCTCTTCATGTAACAGGAAAGTACATCGGAAATGTGAGGGAATACCTGGAAGACTACAGAAAGGTAGAGAAGTCAATTTCTATTGGATGTAAGGGTCTTAAATTCTACTGTAGAAGATGTGAGCCCAATTTTTCGGAGACAGTTACCTTGAACGAGCTTGGCCGAAAATGGAAACGTTTGAATTAATGGCAAGAGATATGTTTGCTTCATTAGAAAAACAAATAACTGAATTGAAGACGGAAAATCAATTTCTTAGGCTTAGGTTACTGGTGGGCTACCTGTAAAGGATTTGAAACCAAGTTATTCTGACGTGGTGAAAGAGAGAAATTTGATTTTGATTGCTGATGAAGATGAGAATGAAGCTACCACAATGGAAGAGAAGAAAGGTGTATTAACAAAAGTCCTTGGGAATATTCAAATTAGTAATGTAAAGCCTACGAAAAAGGTTCACTGGTCGTTGACTTTCCAGACAAGAAGGCAAGAGAAAATGCTAAACGAACTCTGGACCAGACAGCTGATGACCATAAATTATGTTCAACTGTACTTCAAAAGATGTCGCCTAAAATCACCGTTGTCAATGTTAGTAATCAAGAACAGATAGACGACGTCCTGCCTGCGATTTTGAAGAAGAATGATATATTTCAAGGTATTAATGTAAGTCCAGATGATATGAAACTAGTATCAACTAGAGAAGCTAAAGATGGTAAATCGTATAATTATACTTTTAAATGTACACCTATCATTAGACGCAGGATATATGAAAATGGAGATATACTTTTCACCAACTTTGGTCGACATAAGGTATGGGATAGTTATCATGTTATAATATGTAACTACTGTCAAGGATATGGTCATTTTGAGTCCAAATGTAGAGTCAAGGCTTCAAATGGATCTCTGGATATGTGGACGCTGTAACGGAACTGACCATGAGACAAGGCAGTGTCAGTCTGAAAGTTTGAAATGTCATCATTGTGCGCGAATGAACCTCTCCGATAATGAACATGCTGTTTTTGACTGGAATTGTCCATCGAATGTTGCTGAGAGGAAGCGAATTGCTCAACAGACTGATCATGGATTCCAGTAATAGAAGAATAAAATGTGCCTTACTGAATGCGCAGTCAGTACGCAACAAGACAACAGAATTAAGAGAATTAATCTGTGAACAAGGAATAGATGTGTTCGCTATAACAGAAACATGGCTAAGTGCTACTGATAATTTGAAAATTAATGAACTATTGCCGGACACTCATAAACTTTTTTCACACACCACGTAATTTTGGTCAGGGAGGTGGGGTTGGCATTGTTTTATCCAGCATTTACAAGCGTTAGAATTAGGGTTGTTGGAGCATTTGTGAGTTTTGAGTATTTAGCCTTGGAGTTTAAGGCCTATAATGTACAGTTTTTATTTTTAGTAGTATATCGTCCTCCTCAGCTAAGCAGGGCTACGTTTTTCGAAGACTTTTCTGTATTGTTGGATTGTTTTGAAAATGAAAAATGTAATGTATATATATGTGGAGATTTTAATATGTGGTTAGAGGATTATAGAGATACAAATGTAAAGAAGTTTATTGATATAATGAACAATATGAATTTTGTTAATAAGGTGAATGTATCTACCTCTAGGTCAGATCATATTTTTGATGCTGTGTTTTGTTGTGCGGGTGATAATTACTTTATGAATTTGATAGTGGAGCCAGATTTTTCTATCTCTTTTACCACAGGCTTATTATGTTTGATATTTCAGTCTTATTACCAAGTAAACTTAGGACTAAAATAACATTTAGGAACAAACGGTTATTGGACTCTACTGTACTAATAGATGTGGGTGTTACTGTTATTGAAGAAAAATATAATGAACCCTGTGGATGTACTGACTTAAATAGTAGCAGAAATATTTCGGTAGGTGAATGTGTCGTCTGTCTTGTTGCTTTGTATTTTTCTGTATTTTCTAAAGAATATGATAAAATGTGCCCTGTGGTAGAGAAAGATATTGTTATAAAAGACAGCTCCCCATGGTTCAATGCTGCAATTAGGAGGCTAGGAAAAAACGGAGGTTGGCAGAGTCACGTTGGCATAAGCATAAAACAAAGAGAAATCGAATGTTATATGTGGAAGCTAGAATGAGGTAAATAGATTATTAAGAAATGTAAAGAAGACATATTATAATGAAAAAGTAACTGAGGTTGGGTCCAATATCAAAAGGCTGTATTCTGTGTTCGATGAACTTTTAGGAAAATTAAGAGGCATGTTTTACCAGACGGGAGGTCTGAGCTTGAATTGGCAAATGAATTTGCTGAATTCTTTGAGTCAAAGGTTGCCTGTTTACTTTGTAACTTCACAACTGATGTTTCTTGCCCCTATCCTTACTTTCCTGATTTTCCTTTCTCAAAGTTTTTGCAGTTTGAGCCAATTTCACTCGATGCTTACAAAACTATGTTCATTAGTTCTGGCCGCTCTTATTGCAGTAACGATCCTTTTCCAATAAATGAGGTCATCGATGCCCCGAACATAGATAGGTTATTGCAATTGCAGCTTCGTATAGTCAACTTGAGTATTACTAAGAGCTTAGTCCCGTCCTCTGAAAAAGTTGCTATCATTAAACCATCTCTTAAAGGATCCCTTGATCATCAAGAATTGAAATCTTACAGACCAATTTCTAACTTGTCTTTTTTGTCAAAAATGATCGAGACTTCCGTTTTAGATCAACTCAGTCAGCACTTGAAAGTAATTGGAGCTATTCCTGAAGATCAGTCGGCTTATCGGAAATTCCATTCTACTGAAACAGCTCTTTGTGCCGTAATTAATGATTTGTTAGGTTTCTCTGATGACGGTAAATGTAGCTTGCTTATTCTCCTAGATCTTAGCGCTGCTTTTGATACAGTGGTTCATGAAGTGTTAATAGAGGATATGACTGCTATTGGGATCGATGGGGATGCTCTTAAATGGTTTAATAACTATTTATCGAATAGATCTTTCAAGGTGAAGGTTAAAGATAGATATTCTGAAAGTAGAAAGCTCACCACGGTGTTCCACAAGGAAGCGTACTTGGCCCGGTTCTTTTTAGTATTTATACAATCGAGTTGTCTTGGATATTTAAATTACATGGCGTTCAATGTAAATTTTTGCTGATGACACCCAGTTTTATTTAATAGTGGATGACATGATTGAAGATCAAGCTGTTATTGATAGACTCATGGCAGATGTTTCGAAATGGATGCAAAAGAAAAAGCTGAAACTAAATGAAAATAAAACTGAATGTATTCTAATTGGCACTAAATATAACTTAAGAAGGTTTGATAACGTTAATAGCATCTCCATCAATAAGGAGAATATTTTGTTAACTGATAAAGTCAGAGATCTCGGGGTAGTAGTTGATGGTTCTTTGACATTTGATGAACATATTAACAATGTGGTTAGGACCGCAAATTATCATCTGAGGAATATCGCATCCATTAGAAAATATATTAACGAAGATGCCACTAAGCTGCTAATTAATAGTTTGGTAGTTAGTAGAGTAGACTATTGTAACTCGTTGTATTACAACTTACCTAATTATCGACTTAAGAAACTTCAAATGATTTTGAATAGAGCTGCTAGACTAATTGTTGGTATATCCCCGAGAGAACATATTACTCCAACCTTAATTAAATTACACTGGTTACCAGTTAAAGCAAGGATTATTTTTAAACTTTGCGTCTTAACATATCAAGCTATTAGCACGGGAGAACCATTGTATCTTAAAGGTTGCCTGAAAAGATACGTAGTTGGGCCTGGTGTTCATACACGCCTTTCCCGTGATGATTTCAGACTTGATGAGCCTCGTGCAACGACCACTCTGGGTACGAGAACTTTTAAGCACTGTGCTCCTAGATTGTATAATCAACTTCCGGTATCAGTTAAGTGTGCTGAAAATATCTTTCAGTTCAAAAAGCTATTGAAAACCCATTTATTTTCACTCAGCTATAATACTGAGACAAATGCAATTAACCCTCTTTACATTACATAGACTTTTAAACTTTTGTAATTTTTAACTAAAATATAAGTTATTTGGAAATCCCGTCTGAACGCTTTATAGCGAAAGAAGGGATACTTGATAAACCGTCAGACATAGACATAGAGAGAGAGTACAAAGGAAGCATATCTTTGCAATACCAAGTAACAAAATAACTCCAGATACAAGATATCAGTACCATGGTGGCCATCAACCTCAAAATTTAACCTGTACGAAACGAAATATGACTTGATATCTGCTGAGAGAGAGAGAGAGAGAGAGAGAGAGAGAGAGAGAGAGAGAGAGAGAGAGAGAGAGAGAGAGAGAGAGACCTTAAAATGCTTGTCGAGGAATAAAAATCACACATCCATTTTTTTCATTATACGATAAAATGATCTTACAGGGAAGAATATTCAATGTTCCATGCAACTACCCGAAACTTGGTTCATATCTGGCACAAAAACAGCTGACATTTATCTAAACAAAGAGAGCAAGAAGAGGAAGGAAATAGAAACACCGAATAAATAAAAATTCTACTGATTATAAAGCTCCACCTGGGAGTGAGCTGAAGAAAGTGACAGCAGTCTGAAAGGGCATAGCTGTGCGCATGAATCCATACTAAATATACACAACAGTAAGCAGACACCACACAAAACTCATCTAAACACGTTTGGAGATACAACAAGTGCAACAGAAAATGCTACGCAAAACAAATGCATTATTTTACTCATACAACTTCGCTACTCACAAATGCATGTCTGTTTTGTTTATGCAGTTAAATCCCACACGAGAAAGTCAACTCTACTAATCAAAATTTTACACTTACTACATAACACTTGTTTTTTTGATGGGTAATTTACATTCCATATAAGAAAGACGACAAGTGGAATGTGTGTTCTGGGCTTTGCTGACTGTGCCGTCCCCGAGTTGGTCAGCAAGAAGAAGAAAAGCTGATTTCTACAAGGCCAGGTGGAGATACATTTACTTGTTCCAAGTTCAGTTCGTGAAAACAACGCTAAGTTAAGTATATCTTAGTTTAACCAGACCACTGAGCTGATTAACAGCTCTCCTAGGGCTGGCCCGAACGATTAGATTTATTTCACGTGGCTAAGAACCAGCTGGTTACCTAGCAACGGGACCTACAGCTTACTGAGGGACCCGAACCACATTATGACGAGAAATGAATTTCTGTCACCAGAAATAAATTCCTCTAATTCTTCATTGGCCGGTCGGAGAGTCGAACGCTGGGCCAACAGCGTGCTATCCGAGAGCTCTACCCACCCCTCCAATGAACTGTGGCACTTCCCTAACCACATTCTTTGCAAAATGACTTCACAGGCTCTAACAATCAAGACCTGAAAAGAATTCTTGCCTTAAGAAATAACTGCCCCGAAGTCACCGACCTGAAAACACCGTAAGGACTTCAATTCACATCCTTAACCTAACTTCCTTCCCTTGTAGTTCCCTTCGGGAGATTTCTCTTTATTACATAATCCGAATGGCTAATATTACTTTTCTGGTTCCTCAAAATATATTAATGTATAAATAGACCCGAAACGGTAATTTCTGGGTTGACACAGATACTGCGTCTTTGTTTACAATAAGGACGGTAACGTAACAAATACATAATTTATAACATTACAACGGAATCAAAATGATCAGGTAACAATCGAATCAAAATCAAAGAATGAAAAAATTATAAAAGCAAAAGTTAAAGGAAAATAAAAAAAGCAAGTGACAATTAAAATGACGATGTTTTCTGGCAGTAAACAAAATGAACTGCACCACTGAGTTGATCAAATCAATAGCCACCAAGGTGTGAAACAATACGTTCTCACTTAACGTTCAATAGTACTTTGGTGTTATGTTAACTTTTACCAATATAAAACAACGAAACAACTAAATTCAGAGAAGAGCAACACCAAACAATAATCACGGGTAAAAAATGTTACAACATAACGGTTTGGGTATTATATGAAATTTTCTTATCATCACGAGAGTTCCTCAGTTCTCGGCATTCTCAGATCTTCTTCTGGGACACAGTATTCATTTTCTATAATCTTTTGTGTAATGGTCGTATTTCTTGACAACAGAATCTATTACAATTTTCTTTGTTATATCTTTTATTCTTATTATGTACATTAACTCTATGTTTGTTAACTGATTACCCATTAATACACAATTCTACAGTTTATAGTTTCATATGCACAAATCTGATGACTTTAAATATTGGTGATTTGTAACTTCACTGCAAACGTAGATTCTCATACATACATATATAATTATGTCATCGTTGCACTCCACGAATTTTGATGCATTTTCTGATCGTACAGGTTTTAATAATTAATCACCACTGTCTCTTCACTCAATATTATGATGTTTACTAAGAACTACTAAAAAAATTAATGGATGACTTCAAAAATAAAATAAGCCTCAGCGACTTGTAACACAGATGGAATGGATAAAAATTAAAAGGCGATGCTTTTAAAGATGTCACTCTTCACATTAAATACCTGTAAGTTACAAATTTAAAACACTGTTTACCTGACAGGCATTTCTTACAATTATGCAACATTTCCAAGAACAGATTAACATACAATTAAATGAATGGCGAGTGGGGAAAGATTCTAGAATAAATACTTTTTGAAATGTCTACAGAAGAAGAAATAACTAAATAACTTTGCTAAATTCAGATCTCAAAAGTTAATGCTAATACGTGACCACAAAACACTACGTTAAAAGTAATCTCTTTCTAAGAACGAGAGAGAGAGAGAGAGAGAGAGAGAGAGAGAGAGAGGGAACCAAATCGACTGGTCTCAGAAATCAGAATGAAACAAATTTTAGAATTCCAGTAACACGTAAAACAATTACATGATGTCATTAAAGCATTTTGGGTACGAGATACAAAAGTTCTAGAAGCAGGGAAGTGACGTCATTAAAGCATTTTGGGTGCGAGATACAATGGAGAAGCTTCTAGAAGGAAAAAAATGACGTCATACCAGCAAAACGTTTTGAACGCAGTCTTACAAAACATGACGTAACTGATCAAGACACGTATTCTTTCTCTCAAAGTGGCGTACGTGACTCGAACAATGCATGTAACAACATGAAATCACTCGTCTTGAGCCCGTATGGGACGAATCGGCATTTGTTTTCAAAACCTGTCATCACGACCCAAAACAAAGCGTTCTCTCTCTTATCTCAACTAATGACAATTGAAATGAAACAAGTCCTTGCCGGACACACACACACACACGTGTTCAAATACTACGCTTTTACCAAGAAAGATGTTATTCTAAACTACGTTACTATTAAAATTGTATTATTAGTTCTAAATTACGCTATCAAGTTATTTAATCATTAGTTCTTTTGAGATCTGATGCCAAACTAAATACGACACTTTAACGATCATTATCATTACACATAACACATGAAAAAAAGTAAATATGTCAAAATTATAGGAGAATATACGCATTACAAGGCAACATCATGAAAAAAATATATATATATTTATATAAACGGGGGGTGGGGTGAGGCAGAGATGAAGCTTATTGGTATTGGGGGTGAAGGGGTGGGTATGGAGGGCAGTGAACCATATGAAAGTGATCTGCAAGATAGCGAGGAGTCCGTAGGTCGATTTATATCCATTAGATGGGCAAGGGAAAAGCGGCTAAAAATGATAAAATGGTACACAGAAAGGCCGAAGGGGCCTAAGTGATAGATTGCCCGTAGAGTCAAGGGGAGTTTCTCTCTCTCTCTCTCTCTCTCTCTCTCTCTCTCTCTCTCTCTCTCTCTCTCTCTCTCTGCCCTGACTGAACGATTTTCAGTGACATGGAGAAATAAAAATATTAAAAAGCGGGAAAACTATGACTCTTTCTTCTCTCTCTCCAGTACGAGACCTTACGTAACCAGATGAATTCGTATTAGAAAATACAGTAAGTCTCTCTCTCTCTCTCTCTCTCTCTCTCTCTCTCTCTCTCTCTCTCTCTCTCTCTCTCTCTCTCTCTCTCTCTTGTGGTTACGGATCGTCAATGACCAAAAGAAGGGTAACCAGCATTAAGTTTTGTTCATGTTATTTTTCTGTTTCATTTCTTGAGGTTTCCCATGTCCAGAAGACACAGGAACAATGTACAACATTCTGTTTCTCTCTGACAGGTCCTGAGTGTCGAGTAGGAACCGAATATGAAAAAAAGAGAGAATCTAGGTTTACATTTGTAATTTTTCTCATCAACATCACACAGAACCATTTTCAATATTCACATAAATTTTCGGCAATGACGCTGAAAAAAAAAATTATATCTTAGTTTAACCAGACCACTGAGCTGATTAACAGCTCTCCTAGGGCTGGCCCGAACGATTAGATTTATTTTACGTGGCTAAGAGCCAATTGGTTACCTAGCAACGGGACCTACAGCTTACAGT
>NC_089757.1:2858769-2868769 GCF_040412425.1 Macrobrachium rosenbergii
AAGGCTTGAGTTTTGTACTCCATCAAGATACACACACACATACACACACACACTCTTTCACAATATCTATTTAACTATATGCACTCATATGTACAAAAGTAGATTTAAAAGTTTTTGTCTTTCTTTTTAATATATACTGTATA
Organism: Macrobrachium rosenbergii; assembly: GCF_040412425.1. Lineage (NCBI taxonomy): Eukaryota > Metazoa > Arthropoda > Malacostraca > Decapoda > Palaemonidae > Macrobrachium > Macrobrachium rosenbergii. The sequence continues at coordinate 2,858,913 of NC_089757.1, forward strand.
CACCCTTTTCTCCTTTCTCAGCACGTCTATAAGGTGTCAGCCACCAAGGATTTTTTTGTCCCTGCAATAGTAGCCCGACTGCAAACAATGCCGCCTGCAGAGCAGAAGAGAACGAGCAACGTATAGCAGACTAACGATGCAGAGCCGATACCTCTGGGAGGTTCTGCCAGCTGTCAGTCCATCCGAAACAAGCTGCAAACTATGTGGCGGGTTAAGGAAGCACATAATAAATCACCATCTCACGGAGTGTGAAGAGATTACTCATTGCAGGCCACAGAGAGACAGAGTGAAGCTGACCTCCTTAAGGATTTCTACAACCTGGTGTACTGAAAAGGGTGTTGACACATCATCCAAAATTTACTTGCTCCAGATAGTCAATAGACATGTAAATGCTGTATCGTATTGTACATAAACTATATTACAGTATATTTCATCCTGCAGCAACCTGTTAGCATCATTCACGCTACGGTATTTTTACATTTTTGCCCAAACCTGACCTTTATTGTGTTACTCTCATCTAAATGTAATGCACTCAATTCTGTAATTATCTGAAACATATGTATTAATTTGGTATTAAGTACCAAACTGTAGAGTAATCACTGTGAATTATACCATATGCTACTCCATAGCAATTATGTTCCTTGTCAGAAACCTAATAAATTGTGTATTTTTACAGCATAAATGCTAATTATTTTTTAATGTAAAGTACATATAAAAATGTTACGTGCTTAGTAATATTTAATTCACATCTTGTAATGCAATGCTTTCATGAATAATTTCTGGTTTAATATATTGTAATTCCCCTATCCAGTCATTTGTCATCATTTCTATTTTGTAACACTACCCGAGTACCATGTCAGCCCTGATGAATGACTTTCGTCTAGTAATCAATAGGGTGGAAAAGGTGTGTATATCACAGCCAATGCCATTCACTATAGAGGGCTTTACCCCATACGCATACCGCGTCTCTTGCTGTTCTGTACTTCGTAAGTTTTTGCACGATAAAATGTTTCGCTTTTGTCCCCGTTAACGCTAACACCATTCACTGACGGTTCGACTGGTGGGCGGCAGGCTGGGATCGAACAACATAGCTTGTAAACGCAAACCAAGTGTGTGTGTGTGTGTGTGAATATTTCACCAACAATCCGTTACCAGACCAAAACAAAACGCAACAAAGGAAGGCCATGGATACAACCTAGTTACGGTCAAATCGCACAACTGATCAGAACTTGGAAGTCAAAACAAATTATCCAGTAATCATGAAATAAAAATGCACTATCGTAAAGCATTTACCCGTCCGCTATTTCACTGCAAGTGAAATTTCGCAAGCGATCAAAGCATGAGATATGAACCCGAATGAATAGATTATTGGCAGACGCAATGCTCAGAGCGTGTTTCCCGTAATCTCATGTCATGACGTTTTAATGCAGGTTCGAAAGTCTTTTGGATGTATGCAGGACCCTTTGAACTGCGTCTTGAGCCACAGGCTCATGGATACATGAAGAGCATTGCAAACATTTATCAACAAACATGAAACAAAGGACAAATGACATGATTTCCCTTTTACAAAACTGATCACAGGCAAATATCTGCGCTCGTGTAACACTGAACAGATCGTATTACTCAAAGCTTTTGCATCACTGAACACATTGTAAACCTCTCGGGCCTTTATAACACTGGACATTTCACGAGCCTTAAATTCTTTGCCGCCGAGCATATTGCGAGACTATGCCTTTTAGAAGACCAGACACTACTGAACACATTGCAAAGCTGAACTTTCACAACACAACATGAACACATCGTAATAATAAACTGAATATTATGCAGCAAAAATTATCTAAAATATGCAGGACCTTGAGAGCTTGCAACAGAAATGTGGTGAGAATCTGCGACTGACAGCACTGAACACGTACAGATAACGAGAATATGACTTCTTACAGTTCTAAACACCTGGAAAGATCCTGAGCTTTTATAATTGAGAAAAGATTGCAGCACAATGAGCCTCTATAACGCTGAACATACTGCAAGAATCTCACCTTTACAGCCTGCAATACAGGTAGATATAATAAAATAGAGCTTATAACAGTGAAAATAATACAGTATGATATTATATAATCCAGCACATCACATAAACGTATCATAAGACTAAGCTTTTAAAACACTGAAACATTCCTCCACATCAAGCATTGTTTTACTGAAACAGTTGAGGTGTTCTAGACGCAGGAGTTAATTTTACGTAAATTGCTGTGGTTTCTATACCACCACCACCTACTGATTTTTCTGGGCATAGAAAATTTACTTCAGAGACCAATAATGAAAGAAGAACCAGTAAGCAGTCGGATTCAGTAGTCTGCAGACACTCACTGGTAATTACCAATGACATTGGTCTTTAGTTCCTGCACCCTGTAAAAACGCGGTGGGCTAGAAAAGTTAAGTATAGTTTAGTTTAACCAGACCACTGAGCTGATTAACAGCTCTCCTAGGGCTGGCCCGAAGGATTAGACTTATTTTACGTGGCTAAGAACCAATTGGTTACTTAGCAACGGGACCTACAGCTTATTGTGGAATCCGAACCACATTATAGCGAGAAATGAATTTCTATCACCGGAAATAAATTCCTCTAACTCTTCATCAGCCGGCCGGGGGAATTGAACTCCGGCCCATCGAGTGACAGTCCACGCGGTGAGCTAGAACTTACAGTAACTGTACATCTCATTACAACAGCCAGTTACAAAATACAAGAATATGCACAACACTAGTTACAACAAACATTACAAGCAAAACATGTTATAAACAGCGTCATATGAAAAACCCATTTTTGAAATACATACCATGAAAAGACGATATAAAAGATTTACTAATTTGATTATATTAAACAAATCAAGGAAACGAACTTTCGATTTTATGAACCAAACCATAAAAATTTTAAGGTTACATCACTTAATAAATCATAATCTTTTTATGAATTGTATATAAGAGCAAACAAATAATATTCACAGAAACTTTTCACATATACATACAATATAATATATATATATATATATATATATATATATATATATATATATATATATATATATTTATATATAAATAAATGTATATGTAAACACACACAATATATATATATATATATATATATATATATATATATATAAATATAATATATATATATATATATATATATATATTATATACACACACTTGACACACACACACACACATATATATATATATATATATATATATATATATATATATATATATATATATAGTTATATACTCCACTAAAGATAAGTTTGAGTTAAATGCGACCACTTGACCCTGAGTTATATGCGACCACTTGACCCTGAGTTACATGCGACCACTTGACCCTGAGTTAAGCTGTTTGTTTCTTGAGCACACCCTCCAGTTTTGTGAGAGGGTGAACTTTCTTATCTCACTCCTCACGATTTATATATACAAACTATATGTATATATAAACACAAACATATATGTACGTGTGTTTACGCAAACATATTTCATGTATATATATACGTATACATTTGTATATATTTATTTATATAATCTGTATTTTATTATGCAAATCATCCATTAGATTTTACAGGTGCAAACACAGATTTTTAAGGCTATTGCAATCAAGCTGATTGGTCTGAACATTCACAGACTTACAAAACATATGCTATCTTATCAAACTTTAACCTTCTAAAACTATCTAACCGTTCGTTCGCTAATTAGATTGGCTACTGGCAAAACACAGCCAAATGAACTGGTTGCTAGTAATGAGAAGTTGTCCTCCTACTTGGGAAAACTACTAGTTTTAAACATTTCTTAAGGTCTATAGAGGTCCACAGGTTTTCTTATTCTTTGATCCTAGTAACTCTTTTCACAAAGTTGTTCCGAGTAACCAGTTCTTGATTGTGGGAGATATGGGAAGGATAACACTATCAATCTATCTGTCAAACACAAACGTGTTAAGAAATATAAAATACCATTTATATAGCATGTATTTCCTGTCTATCGATCGCTAACATAATAAAAGGAAATCTCTATGAACATTCGTATATAAAGCACAGAAACCTATCCGGACTAACTGGTGAGACGGCACAGACCTCCCCATCTCAGTGGACCATCCAAAAACTAGAGCCGTGAGCGGAAGAAGATCCGTACCACCCGCATCAAGATGACGTAAGCGGGGGAGCAAACTTCCCCCTAGCCAGCTGATTTCGAACTCGCCATATCCCTGGACCTAACTTCCTGCTTAGAGTATGGTCGATTACTTCCCTGACTTGAGTCGTTTCCGGGCTTCGTTCCTAAACATTTCTGGTGATATAATCCGCAGGAAATGAACGTCATTTGAACATAACCTGTATAATTTACCATTCGCATCTAAGCAGCCTTTCTTCGTTAAAGTATTTGGCCTCTGTTCTTATGAAATCAAGAGTGGAATCAGAATTAGTGTTTAAGGGGAGTCGTGGAATCAGAATTAGTATTTAAGGGGAGTCAACACAGGTCGGTTCATCAGTATTTATACGTTCTCAGCTTGCCAGTTAAAACTAACACGACCATATTACTTTTGCTGTCGTATCAGCATGGATCTATTTTCAACTCGCTCTCTTTTCTCTCTCTCAAAAATCTTATTAGTATCCTCTAGTAAATTACATGACAGAAATGCCTATATACAAGAGAGCACAGGCATAATCTATTTCCATCCAACAACTCCACTCTCTCTCTCTCTCTCTCTCTCTCTCTCTCTCTCTCTCCTAATAGATTTGAAGGCTTCCCGCTGCCACAATCAAATATATCTTCTCTTGTCAGTTCTAACATGAATAGAATTACGAGCGTATTACTGTACCATGATAATGACATGAAAAAGACAAACTGTAATATTCATGAAAATATGTCAAGTTCAAGCATCCTCAAGCAAGTAAAGTACACTGCTTTGAAAAATAAGGCAAAATTTGAGCGCCCAAGGACACACACACACACACGTATTTATATATAAAATATAATATAAACTCTAATCAACAACAAAGAATATGAAAGTAAAATATGCAAACATTTTGCCATCAAACTGTCTTACAAACGTAAACGAATCTCGAAATATCTTGAATTTTATCCAATAATAATAATAATAATAATAATAATAATAATAATAATAATAATAATAATAATAATAATAATAATAATATTCAATCATATTGATCATGCTAATGACATAAAAGTTCCTGAGAAATAACAAAAGAACAGAGAAAAACGACCAATTATTCAAGACCTATAGTCATTAAGAATATATCTGCGACTTTTGATATCCAGCAAATACTGAATGCTGAAGCTTGCGTGGCAAAAAAAATGACAAAAATTTTCCTTGAAGTAAAAATGAAAAAGAAAATGTTTGCTTAATTACATTGCCCTGAGAAGCTTATGTGAGCAATTATGTTGTACCCATTGTATGCTTTAAAACATTCAAGTGAAATTCTACATTTAAACACATCCAAAAGTCAAGCAGCTAAGTCACCATCATTTAACCAAAACTAGGTCTAAGCGATGACGGGCAGGGCAGCCGATCGAGACTACAGTCTACCCCAAAGCCAAATCAAAGTCCTTCAAAAGAAGGCATCCTGCTTACCCCATACAAATGGGAAAACAAGCACGTTAAAAGAAGAATGTTTACATTTAACTGTACCACCACTCATATTGACCGGGAAAACCAATAAGGATTTGCCCGTGCCGACTAAAAAGTAATGCAACTAGCCTGAAACGATGTCAGCTAACGCAACTGAAGGATTACCCTTCCACCGTCACTCTCCTGTTAACGGTGAACTTAAAATAAAGGTATGCCGGAAAAAAAAAGAGATTCAGATGATCAAACATGATAGGAATTATTCATTAAAAAATAATCACGCCGAATGGATCAAAAAAGACTTGAAAACATTCGATACTTACAGATCGATTATCTCTTGACATTACCCTTGGACGCGTTTCAAACACGTCCATTTATGAGATAACAGTAATTTACGAGTGAAAAGCGTGACAAAGCCCGCATTAACATCCTGGAATAACGCTCACATTTGGCCATTACGATTTGAGACCTTCGTTTATCACCTACTAACAAGAAAAAGAAAAAGGCTACTTATTCTTTTTTTTAAATCTAGAAAACCTGACGACCCTAAAATTGGCGGGATTCGAAAAAGCAGTTTGACCTTTTTCTCTCCCTTAAGACTCTCCCTTTTCCAGACTTGGAGGAGAGGACAGACTTCGAATATCTCTTCATAAAAGAAAAATGCAATAATTTTTCCTTTGTTCTCGGATCTAATGACATCCTCGTGTGCCAAATTCCTCGACGAAATGCGAGCAAAAGGATAATCTAATCCTGATGATCAGCCAGAATCTCTGTTACTCATCTACTCAATCACCATTTATGGAAGACGGTCGCTCCGCCATCGCTAAGGAATCCGTCGGGGGTTTGTCCGTCCCAATCTTGAAATGAATACAAAACGCCATAAGCCCCCCCTTTCCTATTTTTGTACCATGTTCCCCTTCCCTTCCACGCTCTTATTAAAAAAAAGAACGAGGGAAAAATTCATCCTCTGTAACAGCAAATTGCCCATTCCAAGATTCATGGACGGAGATATTACATATTATGGAGTCATTAGGCTCGAAGCACGCCTTACCCATCTTAATTACGCCCTGCCGTATCTCTTAATGGTTTTTGTACTTCCGGCCCTATTTTGGATTTTCAAATTTCATTTCACTCCCAAACATGTCTTCTCTCTCTCTCTCTCTCTCTCTCTCTCTCTCTCTCTCTCTCTCTCTAAACCATATTTACTAGTTCAACTAAGAGATATTATACCGTTTTGTTTCATTTACACACTACAGATGCCAAACTGATTACTACTTTCATTACGATAAATATCAGTTATAAAAGACTGTTCCCAACGGCTGCGGCATACCAATAATAATATATAATAGTTATAAAGAGGAAAAGTCCATAGCAGAAAAATGACAAGAGAGGAGACAACTGTGACCATCTCAACGGGAAAAGAGTTGGTGGATCTCTCAGTTTCCATTCTGTGGTAGCAAGATGGTTTACGTTACGTATGTGTCTACGCATGTATGTGTATTTTGGCCGTTGTTTCAGCATTTGACGAGCACACCACACAGGCATATACGATTCGGTAATATTTAATTGCGATTTCCCCCGACAGTACTAAATGATGAATTTCTGACCTCCTCTGATTTTTTTTGTTTGCCTATTATTATGTATAAAAATTTTTTTTACTCGACTTTGTCTCATAGTGAAATAGGGTGCGCACCATTCAGTTGCCTTGTCTTGGTTTTTGTGAAAAAAAAAAAAAAACATTTGGGTTGGTGAAGGATCGAGAGTGCTTTGCTAAGACGTAATGGTACAATGTACCTTCAATAGTATAATTCCCAGGCGCCGTGCCGTTATGAATTATCATTTAACTGAACATATGAGAGATATGTGAATATTATACATAAATGTATATTGCACAATCGCTTGCACGTATGTGCGCCACACATAAAATATATATATATATATATATATATATATATATATATATATATATATATATATATATATATATATATCTTACAATATATATAAAAGTGAATGTTTGTTTGTATGTTTGTGCGCTATAGAAATCAGAACCGCTTGACCGATCTAGACAAAATTTGGGACGTGGCCATCATTTGACCCAACTTAGATAACGGGGTAGGTTTTACTGCCGTGACTGTCCCATATACCCATGTACTACTGTGCTGACTGTCCTTTTTATCCAGGTAATATATATATATATATATATATATATATATATATATATATATTATATATTATATATATATATATATATATATATATATATATATATATATATATATATATATATATATATATATATATATATATATATATAAATGTCCTTTTATCCAGTATATATATATATATATATATATATATATATATATATATATATATATATATATATATATAATATATATATACCTGGATAAAAGGGACAGTCGCCATAGTAATGCCTGGATAAAAAGGAAGAGACGAATAATAAGAAAAGTGTTCCAAAAGAGAAAAATTAAATCAGGAAAAGCTGAATAGCTACGCAAAGGAAAAAGAAGAGAAAAAATATGAATTTTTTATTATGTATATCTAAATATATATATATATATATATATATATATATATATATATATATATATATATATATATATATATATATATATATATATATAATGTAAGTTATATTTAGATATACAACTTACGAGGTATATTAATATGAGCCCAGAGATTCCAGATATGGCAAATCTTTCTTGCCATAGTAAAGACAACTTATACAAGGTTAATAAACACTTGATAATATCGAACAAATTTTTTACATTTCCGTAACTCGCTAAACTTCTAATTTCTTTCACCTGCCTCTTTTCATTGTCTTAAAATGATTCAGGTTTTTAATGGCCTCTTTTGGCTCTTCATATTCAATTTTTCGTTTTCTTTTTTATAACACAATTTTTCCAATATTCACGTTTAGTTCTCACAATTTTATTTTTTAAATTTTCCTCTTTCTGTAACTCTCAACTTTTCCATTTTTTGTCTCCATTTCCTCCTAACCCCTAAACGCTTCGGAATTTTGCGTCAATCTTTTTTGTACCTCAATATTTCCATATTTCGTGCTCTTTCTCCAAGTATATAACCATTAATTTCTGGTGATTCATCTCTCATTTTTAATAACTATTTTATATTATTCTTTCTTATTTTTTTTCTTTGTGTAGCTATTCAGCTTTTCCGGATTTAATTTTTTCTTATTATTCGTCTCTCCCCGTTATTTTAGCTCTTTCCTAATTAAATTTTACCCATTTTTCATTTCACATAATTTTTTGCTATTTCTGTATCTAACTTTGATGACACTCGACGTTTTCACTTTTCAAATTCCAATATTCGTCATCCGTTCATTTTTATCTTTCCGCATTGATCTCCTGTACCCATTTTCATTAATATCGTCATGATTTTCTTGTGTTTCTCTCGTAATTCAATCCTTCACACATCTCTTTTTTTGAATAATTTCATGTTTCTATTTTCAATACATTTTCCATATAACCCGTTTTGTAAATAACCCAAGTGATTTTTTTCCAGTCTTTACTCTCCTTCTTTTGGAAACCTTTTCGAGTAACATTAATTGGAGAGAACTTTTTCCACCTTTCATTTATCACTTTTTCTTACCCCTTCTCTCTGTCCCTCTTCCGCACCCATAGAAGACTCCGCCACCCTCCCCCTATTTCCTTCCCTTCGAAGCTTTTAGCCAATCATTAGCAGTCCCTCCTCGGGGGAGACAAATCACTCTTCCTCACTAACAATAAGAAAACAATTTACCGTTCTTTTTGCCTTTATCCACACGAAGGCTATTTATAACCCTGACAGTGCAGTGTGGCGGGAGAGAGATCCGTCTTAATTGTTTCGTTACGTCACCGCTCCGAAATCTCTTTGCTCGAAGCGTGGGATAAAAACCATCGTCTCTGATGCTAATGGCTTTCTTGAGAGGTCAGGAATTCTAGCTGGGCGCCATTCGATTGCTCGAAATGAACGTGTGACGTATTTGGAAGGTTATTATAAGCCACTCTACATATAGGTCCGAATTCAAGATGGGTTACAAATTCTAAATCGGCGTCATTCCGGTTCTTAGAGAAAATGTAAGGAATTAGAGGTATTTTTGCATTCTACATTGTTTATGAATTCAAAATAGGCCATGAATTCTAACTCGGGCTCACTCGATTACTTGAAGAGAAAAGGTGACTTATTCGAAGATTTACTGCGTATTCTACATAGG
>NC_089757.1:2873769-2906269 GCF_040412425.1 Macrobrachium rosenbergii
TTGTAGCTTTTTCACAATCATTAAGAGATAATGCCAGTGGGAATGCCATAATTGCATCAAGGGCTATGTGTTTAGGTTAATGTCCCAGTCTTAGTAAACCAAGTGTTAATGCAGCTTTCAAGAAACCTTAGTGGTTGCGTGCAAGCGGCAAACGGTTCCAAAATCCAAAACAAAAATAAAGTACCACTACTTCAACTAAACTCCCAATCATTGTTATTATATGCTAAAATTATTTATTAGGTAATACGGATGTACATTTCACATTTCATTAAAACAGAATTACTGCTGACGAAACCCCGATGATCACAATCACCAAAAGTATCACAATGACTGTTGTCACAACACCAATATAACCTTAACAACCAATGTCACTGAACTCTAAAACACACAGTTAATTAGAATAAAATCAATTAATTTGCATAAATTAACATATTGTGTGCAATTTACCGGGTAAAAAACGACGACCCAAAAACTTTTACTTTTTTGCCGGCCATGTCACTATCATTCAACAGACACAAACACGCATAAAACACACACACACACACACAAACACACACACACACACACACACATGCAGACCACTACGGAATGACCTTAAAAAAGTAAGCAAGGGACACATATGAAGATATTAAATATAATCAGAGGGAGAGGAGTGGTCGTTGGGGCTGGCAACCTAAGACCCTTAACAGCTCCGGTTAAAGGTTATGTGAAGTCATTTCCGACTAAGGATTCAGTTGATTGGTTGGTTTATGTTATGCTGGATTAAACAAAGCAGTAAGTGTGGTAGGTGCTGAAAGGGTTAAGAAGACTGGTGTGGACCTCTGGACTTTTCCAACTCTAGAGCGACGGATTGGATAGGGAAACCTGAGCTACAGGGATTTGGAACAGTAAACTGCAAAGATACAGAAACATTGCAATAATTTTTTTTATTATTTTACAATTTTCCTTAATTATTTCACTTCAGGTCTTGATTTATTTATAAATGTTATACTTGACTAAGTATATTTTTGTAAGAAATTTAAGATAATATTGTTCCTTCGGCTATTCCTTCCTCCTCCCATATGGGTATTAATGAGCTCAAGACTGCTCCGTCAATGAAGAATTAGAGGAATTTATTTCTGGTGACAGAAATTCATTTCTCGTCATAATGTGGTTCGGATTCCACAATAAGCTGTAGGTCCCGTTGCTAGGTAACCAGTTGGTTCTTAGCCACGTAAAAATAAGTCTAATCCTTCGGGCCAGCCCTCTCTAGGAGAGCTGTTAACCAGCTCAGTGGTCTGGTTAAACTAAGATATACTTTTTTTATCAAGACTGCTTGGAGAGTTGTTGACCTGTCCATATTGTTCTGTGTGAATTCCTCCATAATAATAATAATAATAATAATAATAATAATAATAATAATAATAATAATAATAATTAATAATTAAGAGACGCCAATTAGACAGCCATAGCAAGGCAGATTCTATATAAGCCATTTCTCCAGAAGGACGAGTTTTTGAAGATACACCACGTGATCAACACCGGGAGAGCAAACTTAACAGCTTACATCAAAACTTATCAAGGAAATAAAGCAAGTATAATCGCGATAAAATGTTCTAGTCTCTTTTTGTGAATTCTCGCAGTCTATCTTTATTTACTTAACGGAAGAAGAGTCCAAAACTAAAATTAATTGCTTCTAAAGAGACCTGGGTATGAAACAAATACCTATGCTACCTGGTTTTCGATCTCACCTCGTATGCTTACACAGCCAAGAAAGGGAATAGCATACGTGAATATGGAATAATTTAATTTTTACCCGGAAGAAAGGCAGTTTATGGTTCTATTGATACCAGCGGGTTACATCCCTAAGGGAGGCCCGGATAATATCGCAAAGGGAAATCCCCCTACCACCAAAGAAAATATATATAATATATATAATGGTAATAACCTCTTACAAGAGAAAGTAGATCAAAGGGGACGCTCACACCAATCGATATGGGGTAAAAGGGAAAAGGAAGTGCAAAACACGTCTAGTCACAAATATATGATTATGTTCAAACCACTCGACAGAAAAATTGAAAAGCAGCTGGTTTCAAAAGTATAGCCGAGGAACGGCCCGGGAATTGAACTCTTTAGGCAGTGATGGTTTAGGAACTGCGCTGGATGTTACATAATGTGCTTTGGAACACCATGAGCGGATTCACAATACATTGGTTATGTCGTCCTAATTTAAATGCTTTCATTGAATTAGATTTTATTTACAAAACAGGTCTTCCTTTTCAGGGAATACCACGGATGTGTAACAGGTCAACGGTCCTTAGCGTAAGTGCACTGTCAACTTCCCAAGAACACACAAAACTGTCCCAGGGTACACGGAGATGATGGTGACAGCTTCAACTTGTAAAGATGAGACAGTGATGATAAAAGTGGTTGCTCCCAGAAATAAAATTGAAGGGTGTATAAATATGTCTCAAGTGTATATCAAAAGACTAGTTTCTGGTTATCCATACCCCGTAGTTAAGTATGCCTTAGTTTAACCAGACCACTGAGCTGATTAACAGCTCTCCTAGGGCCGGCCCGAAGGATTAGACTTATTTTACGTGGCTAAGAACCAACTGGTTACCTAGCAACGAGACCTACAGATTATTGTAGAATCCGAACCACATTATAGCGAGAAATGAATCTCTACCACCAGAAATAAATTCCTCTAATTCTTCATCGGCCGGCCGGAGACTCGAACGCGGGTCCAACAGAGTGCTACCCGAGAACTATACCGACCCGTCCAAGGAGGAACTAATACCCCGTAGTGGCATTTCCGGACAATTCCTTTTATTTTACTTGATAACCACAGCGAAGATGTGGCGGGGGCGGCGGCACAGCGCAGGCCAAGCACGCCCCAACTGAACATGAATGAGGAGAGATAAAACCAATGCAGAAAGTAAATGACCACACAGATCATTAATCTCATTAATAATGAGGCGGTAGGCCTTCGACGGCTGGCGAGTCCGTATTACGGGAAGGAAGGAAATAAGCGCCGCAAAACACCATTACTGTTCATTTGCCTGGAATGAATTCTAAACGCACTGGACGAAGATCCCTACATTTCCATAATTACTTATATGCAAATTTCATTAATGGCATTATAGCCCTTAGCAACAACCACGGAAGCAACTGCGTTTTTTTTAATTTAATTTTCGGATGATTCGTCAGTCTGTTTTTCTAGCGACAGATGTAATGACGGAAATATATTTTACTGAAAAAATGGAAAAGAAACCACAGGAAAATACTTTGGGTATGGACACTTTTTTTCGGCCGGGTTTTCGCCTTTAGCATTGAAAGCCCAAGTAACAATCGCTTACTTCACCATTCCTCCTCAGCTCCTAATTACTTAGCACAAGAATTTTCTCGTGCTGATAATGATGATGATGATGATGATGATGCGGGAACAGTACTATGCATCCCCATCGATGCAGAACATCTTAATGGTTTCGTCTCTTCACATAATGATTTTTCCCTTTAATTCCTTCAAAGAGTTTTAGCAAAGGTATCTTTATCATTGTTATCTTATTTGTATTCATTGTTTCAAGAAACGACTGGCGTTCCTTGAATGTACTTTGTATGTTGCTGATTGACTCAGAATAATTGCTGACCGAACTTACGGACCGAATTTGTGTCTTCCACGATGAGGGGAGAACATTCTTTTGACACTTCCAACCAATTAAGCAATATTTACGCACATACTATTAATCTCGCCATTATATATACACATACACATACATACATACATATATATATATATATATATATATATATATATATATATATATATATATATATATATATATATATATATATATATATATATATATATATCATAATGTAATAGCTGACCAACCCAGTGCTACCCAGGAAAACTGAGTGACATCCAATGAACTCTCTCTCGCTCACCCTCCCCTCCTCTCTCTCTCTCTCTCACCCCGTAACACCCCCTCTACTTTCTCTCTCTCTCTCTCTCTCTCTCCCAAATCTCTAACTTTCCTTCATTCTCTCCCTAACCCCCTCTGCTCTCTCTCTCTCTCTCTACCCCTCTCTCTCTCTCTCTCTCTCCTAATAAGATAGTTGCTTCAATTACATTGCCTAGCATTTTTGACATTTTATATTTCACCCAATCTCACCCCACATTCCTATCAGGGCTGAACTTGGATTGATAGGACACTGGGAGTGTCACTATTCATCTCAGCAACCTCGAAAACTATAGATTAGACACTAATATACTGTCATTTTTGATATTTTAGTTTTCACCCCTTCTCATCCCCCCCGCCCCTTCCTATTGGGGCTGAACTTGTACTTAGAAGGGCATTGGAGTGTCACTACTCATTTCAGTGACCTTGAAAACTATGGATTAGACACTAATATCTGTCATTTTTTACATTATTTTTTCAGCCCTTCTCACCCCCATCCTTATCGGGGCTGAACTTGGACTTAAAGGGTATCAGGAGTGTCGTTATTTATCTCAGCAACCTCGAAAACTATGTATTAGATAGTAATATCTGTTGTTTTCGGTTATTTTTGCATGTCATCCCCTTCCCACCCCCACCCCTTTGGTGCCAGTGATGTCTTAGCCCCAAAGTATTCTTTTCCAGATAGTAAGTCATATATATACCAAAATGAGGTATGATAAACCTGTAGAGTTTATTTAGTTACTAAGTCTGCAGGCAGAACCAGCCCCGTTTCAAGGAAACCCTTCCCACCCCAACACCCTTTGGTGCAAGTGATGTCTTACCCCCACGGTATTCTTTTCCAGATAGTAAGTCATATGTATACCAAGTTTGGTTGAAATTACTCAATGCGTTTCAAAATTATGCTGGAACATACACTCATACACACACACATACATCCATTTATACATACATATGTATATGTAGGCCAGTAATGAGGTAATTTCATTGCTTGTCTGTTACTACAAAGTCAAGACATCCCACCTATTGGTAGCCTTGGTAGCGGCCGTTCGAAAGCTGCATTCTCTCTCTCTCTCTCTCTCAGGTCTATAGCAAAACAAGCTCTACCCAAAATCATTTATATGAAAAAATCTAACATAACTAGATGGTAAGAAATAAGAAATGAATTAAAATGTTTGACAAAATGTAACATAACTAGATTGCAAAAAATAAGAAATGGATTAAAATGTAAAAGTCCAGTACATTTCCAATGAGTACGTCTTCATCCTCTTTCTCTGCAAAACATCTGAGGAAGTCAAATGCCACTCATAAAATATGTATACAACATAAACATTATGAAAATGGAGAAAAACAATTGGATGTGATTCCTACCTTCAAACAGTAATGTTCATAGTCTTGAATGATAAATCATGAACCACAAGTCTTCGCTGAAGACTTTTAATAATGTTCATTTTTGGTCTTCCAATGATCCCCTTTTCCCATATCTAATCCCTTCACACCTTGAGACTCCGCCCAAAAGAAACGCACGAATGCACGTTCCCCACCGGAACCTGGACACTTCCGGCGAACGCATATATGAAGTCACGTCACCTGATCCCATGTTTTGAGAATCCTGATGCCACCATTTTACTTGATGAGAAAATGCGTCAGGTGATAGCTGAACATTCTCTCCAAGATTTTGGGAGAGTTTTCCTCCCCACTTGTTAATTATTCAGCATTCACTGTGTATTGTGATTCATAACAAACTTGTGACCTATAGGCTTTTCATATCTCTCTATATATATAACGTGTGTGTGCGTGTGTATAATCATTATGCGTGTATGGCATTTACTTAACGACCAGAACTTAGGTGTATGTGTGTGTGGGCGCATAATCAATCATTACGCAAGTATGGCGTTCACATAATCAAGGAGAAATTAGGTATTCAAAAGATGACAGGGAAACATGCCAACAATTCTCCATAAAGTGGTAGGCAGGTAACGGCTCCAATGATTTTTTCAATGTTTATATAATTGGACAGCTGACAAGAAAAAACTGTATGACATCGTCAATGTAAAAAGTATTAATGGGCCAATAGTGTCAGTTGTTTAGTCACTTATTATGATTGGTATTTTTTTTTATTAGGATGAAAAGTAATTTTTAGGTGAAGGACTGACCAACATTTTACATTCATTAAACTGGGTTCGTTTCCATCGATTATCTTTTATAACAGTTTTTATATGCATCATCTCATGCTAAAATAAGCGTGTTAAAAACATTTTGTATCCATTAGAATGCATGCACAGAGTTGTATCCATTTATGAATATATATTGTTCTACAGAGCAAATACATAATGGTATACTATCATGCCTGTATGAATACTGAGATGTAAACTGAGTATTTATTAGTTTAGACACATTAATGGATGAGTGTTTGAAATGTATTCATCGTCAGGTTTTGTCTCGGCTGATAATTATTTAAATCATGTTAATCACTTATCATCTCAAAGTAAAATCTCTCTCTCTCTCTCTCTCTCTCTCTCTCTCTCTCTCTCTCTCTCTCTCTCTCTCTCTCTCTCTCTCTCTCATCCTTATCTATGGTACATTACAATTTTCGTTACTTTTCTGTGAATGCAAAACATGAAATAAATACCTTGAGAACGTAAGACCTCCATTAAGTCAACAATAAAAATTACGACCCTCATCAGTCTATTTGTTGTTCAAAACCCCAGTGATAATGTTTCTATTTTGTTATTCAAAACCCCAGTGATATTTTATCTCCCGAAACACTCTAGAGGTTTTTCCCTGTTTTGCTACGAAACATCGTACCGTTGCATAAATTTTACAACAAAAGACGGCACCAAATCATGAAAAATTATCTTAAACACCGATCCGATTACACGCTTCCCCATTACGCTTTCATCGTATTCCACGAAACTATCGTTCTCATTTTATTCCTATTTCCCATTTACCTCAGAGGCATTTCACTGCTATGCATTATATTTCTCTCTACGTTTCTGTTAAATGAAATATAAATTTTTTGAATTCAGATGCATCGACCGGAGTTATTCACAAAGCATTGCAGTTATTCTTTAAGGGGTAGCGAGTTGGAACGGTGTTTCGCTTTAAGTACTGTTTCATGGAAACAGACAGGAAATGAAGTATGCAAAGGTCATTTTGCACGTATTCACATAGACACACAATGTGTGTGTACACACACACACACACACACACACACACACACACACACACACACACACATATATATATATATATATATATATATATATATATATATATATATATATATATATATATATATATATATATATATATATATATATATATATATATATATAAATATCAATATTATATATTAATGACATGTCACTGAAATAATTTAAAAGTTCTTATATATATTTATATATATATATATATATATATATATATATATATAATATATATATATATTAAACATGTCACTGATTTAGTAACTTTCTTTTATGAAGCTAGATTCAATTTTTAAATTTTCCTGCCCCTTCCTGTGGAACTGGTGCTTGAATCTAGCTTCATAAAAGAAAGTTACAACCATAATAGTAAACAGTACACCTTTTATTATTTGAACAGAAATATATATATATATATATATATATATATATATATATATATATATATATATATATATATATATATATATATATGTATATATCACGAGTGTTTCTTATTTTTCATATGTGTGATAATCATCATAATATATATATATATATATATATATATATATATATATATATGTATGTATATATATGTATGTATATATATACTACATACTGTATGTATATATAATAGATATTTATTTATTTTCAAATGACAAAACAGTACACGATAGCATGTGGTGTTTTTCACAATTCTGAAGAATCATAGATTATCTCAAGTTCCACAGAAGTTAGGAAAAAAGCTTTCATATGAAAATACAACCTTCACATCATTGGTCATTAAAATTATATTTAAGTTCACGTTAACATTACAATAAAAACTTACTAATGCTTTGTTTTCTTCAGTGTTGATAGCATTATAAAAAGTATGTTGACACATAACTGACACAAACGCACACACCTACATACTGTAAGAGAGCTATGTGGGAAGCAACAAGAATCTAAAAAAAATATTTGAAATAAAAATACATCTCTTGTACAAAATGTAAGTTTGTGCATTTGTTTAGTGTTTGTGTAAATATACTTTTTACAATGTTATCAACACTGAAAAAATAGAGCATACTCAAGTTTCATTGCAACGTTAACATGACCTTAAATACTATGATGTGAAGGTTGTATTTCCATATGAAAGAACTACTGCAAGCATAATGATCAACAGAATCCCCGGAAATTATTACTATCCCATATTTTCATAAATATCGTTTTAAACCTTTTCACTCTGCCATCTGTTAAGAATACTGTAAAACCAGTAAAATAAAATAAAAATGGTAAAAAAAATTAAAAATTAAATGATTTTGTTGAATATGTACCAAATTAACAACAAGGCAAGCTGGACAAACTGTTCTTTGTGCCTATAGAAGCTGGACGTTCTGTAGTGCATCTAATGTATTTTTATCCAGCCGTTAACACACCTGGCGGAAAAAAGCGAAGATTTACCTAAGATGCGGTGAATAGGACACTACAGGTATGTTTATTAACACTATTGATCAGCGTGGAGTTACATAGTTATTGGTTTACTGGTTTATGAAATTTAGGCTGCCAAGCCAAGCGCTGGGGGACCTCCGCCCAGTCAGCGGTCAAGACTGAAAAACGGAGTTGGATGGACAGCAAAGTTAAAAGATCCAAAAAAAATAATGATGAGGTACAAGGATCAAAGGGTGGAGCTGCGAGGAAACCCCACATTTGCGCTAAGAAGTGATACTTAGAGAGGTTGGACAGCAAGGCTGAAAGAAGGAATAGAGGGAATGGAAGTAATTTAATGGCTAAAAAGTGGGAGCAGCCGACCAAATTTTGGGTACTTATACTATTCCAATTTACCGAAATGTGATGAAACAAATAATAACGGACGCTGTAGATAAAAAAAAAACTCAAGATGGTGATTTGTTACAAATAATTTTCTATAAATATACTTTTCCTTAGAAATTTAAATAATCTGATAATCAATTTCATGCATTTAAGCACGTTTTCAGGCACGCAAGCTTTGTAGTCTTCTAACGATGGTACCATAATTTTTCCAACAAATGTAAGATCAAAGCATGGGGCCATACATTCTTCAAAATTACCATACAAAGTCAGAATATATCCAATATTTCAGCATCCTTAAGAATCCCGTAGCCTGTGACACTGACAGAGCAACAAAAGCGTTATTATTAAATCAATCTATAATAGTTGTGACTCGTCACCAAAGAAGGAAATGAGAAAAAGATTAATAAGCAAACAAAAACAAAAAAAAAAAATCAAGAACGAACAAAATGCGACAAAGAACGGACTGAAAATTCGATGCATCTCAATAAACGTCAATGCAGAACGCCTCCAGAAAACAAAGTCCCTCCCCGCAACTACTGTTAATTGAGACCGCTGGTTATATAACGGAGATGAAGTTATTGATAACATTAATAGCAGACAGGGTGACAATTACAGGGTAAGAGAGAGAGCAGAGGAGTGGGGGAAACCTAAAGGAACAAAAAACCGTAGCACAGAAGAGAGGGAATGTAAGAGGGAGTGAGGGCGGAGGGGAGAGAAGGAAAAGAGGGTGACGACCGGTGAGCGCAACAGGAGAGCAGGAAGAGCAGCAGGCAATAAAAAAGACATGGAACCGGAGGCGAAAGAGTCGCAAAAGAGAAGAGAGGAGAAACGGCGAATCAAGCGAACTGAAGAACAGATGAGCTGGGCAGTCACCTACAGGGATTAAGCATCAGATGACCGCAGCTTAGCGATAGAAAATAATACGCTGGAAAATCCACGCACTCCTGTTGAAGACCACCGAACATACCAAGCAAATACAAGCAGTAGGTGTTGAGGAAGAGGCGGAAAAGCGAGGGGAAGAGAGAGAGAGCTCTGGCAGAGTTGCCAGAGAGAGGGTGAGGGTTTAAGGGGGGAGGGGAGGAAAGAGGGGGGACCTACTGTTTGAGTGACTCAGATTTAAAGCAAGCCCTCCTCCACTACGATGGCGAACGCTGCAGCAGCAGCAGCAGCAGGCATTCTGGGAGGTTAAAGGTGCTTTACGCATTCACTCTGTCACTACTGCGTTGCAAATACTGCCATAACGCGCCTCTCTCTCTCCCCTCTCTCTCTCTCTCTCTCTCTCTCTCTCTCTCTCTCTCAGGGATGTGATACAATGTAACAATGTTATCGACGAATTCTCAGCCCGGGGTTTGCGTGGAAGTGCCTTTGGCAGAGAGAGAGAGAGAGAGAGAGAGAGAGAGAGAGAGAGAGAGAGAGACCTTGGAAATGATTGATTCGCAAAATGAAAAAGGGAATTCAATTATCAAAATGGAACGAGCTGATCGATGCGGAATGTTAAAACAAGCGATTAACAATATCAACACGGGTCGTGTGTTTTTCTTTTAACAAAAAAACAACGATCATAAATCTTTCGCTTGAAAACAAACAAAACGTATAAAAATAACAGGTATCGTCCCTTTTGCTTTTAACAAAAACATAAGTCGTGTTCCTTGTAACTGTAACAAAAACACGGGCGTGCTTCTTTACCTTCTAACAAAAACATCACCGCAGAGCCAAACAAATACTCAGTGGCGCGTTCCCTTGACACCAAAGGCAGATCAATGCCGGTTTAATTAGGATGTGTTGAAAGCTATAGATACAGCTACAGTTACAGCTAAACCTCCAGCTACGGCTAACGCTAGAGACGCAGCTTCATAATGACAGGAATTCTCGAGGCCGGAAAAAGAATTTATGGATTGACTCGCCAACGAATACATTATTTGGCGCTGCCTCATTAATACCTTTTGCCTTTACGCCCTTAATTTCTCGTTTTCTGTACAACGAAGCCTGGCCAGAAGGTGTAATCCCCAAACCCCCTTTTTCAACTCTCTCTCTCTCTCTCTCTCTCTCGTTAATATATGCCTGCACTGAAATGTATTATTATTATTATTATTATTAATTACATATTTCCTTTGATTCTCTTGAAAATTTGTAGTTACGTAGCTGGGGGTTTCGTGATTATTTTCTCGAAAGAAATTTGTTTTATATTGACCCTTTTCAGTGTCTCGGCTATATATAAAGACCAGCATTGCATTTTTCTCTAATTTTGGTGAAATTTGGTTGTTGGGTTTCCCGAGAGCTTGTTTTCATCAATATATAGTTTACTGGTCAATCTTATGGCAAATTTGTTAGCATGTTTTCTACCCTAATCCTAAGGAACTAGAGATCTCCAGTCGTAAGAACTATTAAGAACATTTATAATTATTTATTTTTGAGAATGAAACGGCAGCTTTTGGAGAAGGGGGGGGAGGGTGTTATTTCGTTCCCTTCAGCTTTATAGTAAAACGCTGTCATTCATGAACTCATCCAAAAAATATTAGTCTTACAGTCGACCCTTATTATCGTTTATAATTATACCGCCAAACATAATGCTCATTATAATTTATGATTTTAAAAAGCTTATCGTAACCCATATGCTATCACAATTCCATCAAGTGCAACTGAAATATACAATGTTGCAGTCAAACAGAACCACGTTCCTCTGAATACGCACTTCATTTTATCATTACCTTTCATTCTCCCTCCTACGCATGTGCATAAACTTTCTACATCGCATTTCTGCTTTAGCCATCTTCCACGTGTCCTAAGGATCTGAAAGTGCTTTACGAATTCAGCCTCCGAGCAAGTTCCACAATTTCATTAACCACAACTGTCTACAAAGCAAATGTTATTTTAGGGTCTGGCTCTTATCCATTTTCCCATCGAGTACCCACCAGGTCATCATACATTTACCCACAATTCCCAGCTGACCTGACAGCTGGTGTAGCGGGGTTGTAAATTAACACTGACTTTGTATAATATTGTGTTGAAGTCACTATAAACTAATGGTTTAAACTGTAATAACCCAATACCGCCATTAACTCTTAGCATAATGGACATTTTCTCTCTCTCTCTCTCTCTCTCTCTGTGTGAGCAGACATGAATTTTAATTTCGCTTACCATTTGATGACCTCTGTAACGTACTTCGTAACCAATGAGAGTCCACGGACACAGAATTCAGAGCTCCTGGTCGAGCAGTAGAATAAGAAAATTATATTAAATCATGCAAACACAGACACACACAAAACACTCCAGTATTTTCCATGCCTCCTCACACGATCACAGAATTCATGTCATTCAATGACCTGCAAGTTCCTCATTGGGTGGGTGGGTTCAGTTTTCAGCCAGCATTCCCCTGGCCCCGCGTTCGAATCTCTGACCGGCCAACGAAGAATAAGAGGAATTCATTTCTGGTGATGGAAATTCATTTCTCGCTATAACGTGGTTCGGATTCCACAACAAACTGTAGGTCCCGTTGCTAGGTAACCAATTGGTTCTTAGCCACGTAAAATAAATCTAATCCTTCTGGCCAGCCCTAGGAGAGCTGTTGATCAGCTCAGTGGTCTGGTTAAACCAAGGTATATTTAATTTATAAATTTAACGAAATCCAAATAAAAATAATCCGCCTGACTGCTCCACGAACCACATAATAATAATAATAATAATAATAATAATAATAATAATAATAATAATAATAATAATATCTCGGAGGAAGACCTCTCTCAAGCATACTTCATTGAACAGTATGGCCGTTTGGATGCCGTTCAGCATATACTGCGGTTTCTCAATCTCTCGAATGAGTTTCTTTGTAACAGCAGGTAAATCATACAACAGCTGTCCAAAGTTAACTTGTTCCTTGACGTTTCGGTAGAGCTTTCTACCATACTCTAAAGGCGAATGATGCCAGGGTTATGTCTAGGCCATATTTATACCCGCAAGAGGGCATACTGAAGTATTTGGCGATTTTTCATTGGATGTCGAGGCTGGGGGTGGGGGCTCCTCCATATTTTTCAATTGGCTGAACGGCATCCAGACTGCCATATTTTTCAATAATAATAATAATAATAATAATACCTTCATTTTCAATAATATTAGCAGCTACTTGTATATAAAATAATAATAACAATCATTCCTCGTTCAGAACGTAACTTTCAAACACTGGTGCTCTCCTGCTCGCTGAACAGGCGAAATTCTGCTCCCCACTGCAAGGGGAAAAAGACACTAGCATAGTTTTCTAAATATTCAGCCACCGTGAAAGCAAAGAGTCAAATAACTTCACATTACGGCGTAGAAAGTGAGCTTAACAGTTTCCTATTACTTGCAATGGGTATTTCCTTGAAGCTGAGTAGAACTCTCTCTCTCTCTCTCTCTCTCTCTCTCTCTCTCTCTCTCAGTGAACAGGATACTGCCTACAATAGCTGTAGGTTCTACAATAGCTGTAGGTTATTCAGAATTTCATCAAAATATCAGGATTCCAAAATGACGATTCACGGACATGTCACAGAATGTGCTCATAAGGTGATGTTAAAGACTGTGGTCAGTGCAAGACTAGAAAATAATTGACACTCATGAAAATAATTAAGGCTTTATGAGATGGTATGAAATGACATGCTATATTCCTCGTTAATACCGGTGCCTTCCCGTTAAAAACGACCTCACAGCAATTCTGAATGTCTACATTAAAACTATATCTAATATTCATCACAATGAGCACGAATTTTCATAGAACAAGCTAAAGGACCTGAAGGTTCATTGCAGCCTTCCACAGCTTGAATATCTATATACGAAAAGGAACATGGGCAAATTCTTATACGTGGGAAAAGGGAAAATGTGATAAAATATCTACATGTGAAGAAAAGGAAAAAGAACTAATTTCTGTGATACAAGGAAAACGAAGAAAAATACCAATTTGTGATAAAGGAACAATTAATTAAATACTTGCAAAATACGCAGATCAACTTCTTTACGTGAGAAAAAGAAAAAAAAATAACAAATTAGCCTACACTAAGTGAGACAGGAAAATGGGAATATACCTCATATGAACAATGGAAAATTAAAAAAATTTCTTAGTGAGAGATGAAAAATGAAAAACACCAGTATGTAGTGAAAGGTATAATGAACACATTTATTCAAGCTGAACTTGGGAAAATGAACAAATTCCTCTTATAAGTGATAAAGGGAAAACGGCCAAAGAAGAAGAAATAAACCTAAGCAACATCTATGAAGTTTAGATGTACAAACCCCAAAACCAACAACAAGAGTTAAACTGAAAGATTGTGAAACAAACAAAATAACTAGAGAAAAGTAGTTAAACTTCCCTCATGCTAACACTCAGTTCTAAATGTCATCGTCCATTCGAATGTGATCACCATTCAGCAAACGACTAAAAATGGGATGAACGAAATGTAACGATGAAATCCACATGACTGCGTCACATCTCCCCAAGAAGCAGACGATCGTGTGACGAATCCTCCGGCGCTAATGAAAGCACCTTATAAGTTACGGGGAAATTTCCAACATTCTATTGACCAGTAACCCAGTGTCAGAAGCAGCAGGTCTCTAGAGAGACAGTTTTGCGCGTATCAATAACCCAACACATAATCGTGCGTCACCAGCTTCCCGTGAAGCCAATGAAACGTAAGGGCCAATTTCAAATGAAAATAGAACCATAATTTCATATGTCTGTAACTTCGCCGGACAGCTCTTAAAAACGGGATCAGCTTTCTAATTTCTAATGGCATTTTGCAATACTAAATGTAACCTTCAGTCCCTGTAAATTAAGCCCGAAAAGTGCCAGGTTCCCGGGAATCATTGTGATACAGTCACTCACATGATCTTTTTCCTCTCACTCCTGGGCACCGTAGGTTTCAAGGGGCTTGGACCCGGCCTGTCTTTTCTTTTTCTCTTTTAACACCCAAGTTTTCTCTTCCGCAAGTTTGATCATCATTTGCAGGCTGCAACAAGTGCAAGAGCCGTGCCAGTTTAAAGCTGGCCTAATCTATAAAAAAAAAAAAAAGTAATCGTGGATTTGAACTTTCTAAATTCCGCCATCATGTGGACACCTTCCACATTCGGTATTTGCAAACTCCCTTAGGAAGTCATACGCCATCACCAACCGAGACTAGTAATCTTAATGCATTGTTGCTGGTGCACCGTTTCTAACTAAAAATTCTTCCACTCTTGTTCTATTCTCAACGTTCCAAGTACTGTTTACCTACGGCATCTTTAAGCAGAGACAAGGAAAGAACACCTTAACAGCAACTGTTTTCAGTCGCTGGACAACTACGTGTGCGTGTGTGTACGCAGGCAAAAAATTTCGGCCAATGACTGATAAGCTCGATATTGCCCTACATACTGGCATCACCACAACTTAAGACCGTCGAAGCCATTTAGGACCAGACCCAGCAGACAAAATTCTCATGTTGATAAAAGTTAAGTGTATCTCAGTTTAACCAGACCACTGAGCTGATTAACAGCTCTCCTAGGGCTGGCCCGAAGGATTAGATTTATTTTACGTGGCTAAGAACCAACTGGTTACCTAGCAACGGGACCGGAGGTAAAGCCCGGATAAGATAGTGAGGTTTTTGGGGTGGGGAGAGCTGGACGTAATTGAACGACTCTACCTCGTATTTAATAAAAATAAAAAAAAAAAGCTTTAAACTATACTTTTGGAGTCGGAAGTGAACAGTAACGAGTGACCATGAAGTCCCGCTAATACAACATTAAAGTAGTAATAATAATGATAGCTTAAGTTAAGTATACCTTAGTCTAACCAGACCACTGAGCTGATTAACAGCTCTCCTAGGACTGGCCCGAAGGATTAGACTTATTTTACGTGGCTAAAAACCAACTGGGACCTACAGCTTATTGTGGAATCCGAACCACATTATACCGAGAAATGAATTTCTATCACCAGAAATAAATTCCTCTAATTCTTCACTGGCCGGCCGGAGACTCGAACGCGGGCCCAGCAGAGTGCTAGCCGAGAACTATACCGACCAGTCCAACGAGGAACTAATAATGATAGCATAGCCAATAAATTGAAAGTAACGTTCAGGATGATTCCCAGTTCCATTTCATCGAAAACCGCCTACAAATCTGGTTGCATACTTTGATAACGAAATCATTGTGAATTTTATACTTTAATAATGACAGTTACTGGAGCGTTCTCAGTTCGGACACCCGCTCTCCCAACAATCCACATACCCCCTCCCCCCCACACATACACATGCGCGCGCACACACACACACACACCAGGTCATTTATCCAGACCTAAGTCTCCAAAATCTAATCACTCTCTGCCAGCCACTTGGCCCGCCTTTGCCGCCTTTGGTCCAGTTTTTGGAAAAATTAACTCTGACCTTCATGCATAGCCTAATCATGCTAGCTGCCAGATATAAACCATACTAAAAAAAAATATGGCGCAAAACCTACGCTCCTCCGCGGAGGGGACGATAATAATAATAATAATAATAATAATAATAATAATAATAATAATAATAATAATAAATAAATAAATAAATAAATAAATAAAATGACTTAAGATAGAACTGGTCGATAACAATGGTAGTCAAACAATATCCTCGGTAAAAATAAAATTTTAAAAAATATACATTTTACCTACATAAGTGAGCATTCGATGTCATCACTAATAGGCAACGAGATGAAACTAACTTAGCGCTTCTCAGAGGCGAGCCTCTCGTTCCCTCTGGGTTAGGGTCCGATTTTTGTTTGTTTGTTTGTTGGTTGGCAAGAGAGGCTCCACTGAATAAATTTTCACGACGCGCTTCGGGATAAATAAATAAAATTACATTATCAGAGAAACCTCAAACAATACAAGTTTAAGGACTTGAAATTTGCTGGAGGAAACAGAATGCAAGCAATTTGAAGAGCTGCTTTGTGAGATGCTTTTCAAGATGCTCACGAGCATAATGAGATGTTGATAACTTCAAGAGCATCCGCATCTCCAACCCTTGTCACCGATTTGCATTTCAAAATCTCTAGAGCGAAAACTGCAATGAAATCTACATATCTTCTGTTCTCGCATAATTCATCCTCCTATTTTCCTTTTCATCAGCGTTTTAAAAAACGCGCCTCGAATGCCTTCTTGGTAAAGGCGGCTCTTGCTTGGTTATAACTCTGAGATGCACGAATGATGGAAAATAAATGAATAAAGTGGGTATTATCACTGCTGCGATCAACTAAAACATGCATCTATGATCCGGGTTGTAAGTTGATGTTAAATATAGTTTTATTTTTCACAAACATACACACTCTATATATATATATATAAACATACGTTTATATACATCCACACTGGTGACCTAAACAGTGCATTAAGCACCTGGAAATTTAAAAGACTAAAAGAAGAAATACCGTGCCCAGAAACTATCGCCTTGTACAAACAATTTAATACTGGAAAACTATAAATTTCAGCTGACTTGAGTACTTCAGAGTTAGTAGTTATATCAGCCGAAAAGCACTGCTTTCCCTTATCAATTTCTTTATTAGGGGTCTTAGCTCTTACATACACATACACACACATATATATAATGTATATATATACATATACATATATATATATATAATATATGTGTGTGTCTCAAACATATTATGGTAAAGAGGTTATGCAATTAGGCATTTATTACCTATGACAGTACCATAAATCAAAGTCATCCGGAAAAGAAGCATTCCTTCATCAAATTCAGCAAAAAATGTCCGACCATGAATACAGAATCTTCTGAAGACTTCGTATGGCGGGACTGATGCAAAATTCAAGTCTGAGCAGAGGGGGCAGCGGAAATACCAGCGTGTGAAAAGGATCATGTCATGGCGAATCTTGGGTTGGAAACAATACTCGGTTACGAGAACAACGAGGAGACAATTTAGGGAAGGGCTTCTGCCCTTATACGTCTCTCTCGGTCTCTCTCTCTCTCTCTCTCTCTCTCTCTCTCTCCACCACAGTTAAGTATCTCGAATTTGGTAGGTAAGTGGTTTGCTTATGAAAAAATTTTCTGAAACTGAAATATATATGGATGTGTAATGACTGCATTTATTTTATTATTGAAAATAAGATTACATTTTAGTGAACTCATATATGTAGTTTTTATTTACATACTAAACATTTCATGTGATTGAAGTAGGGGTTAAAAATAAATTACTCTTTCGCTCGCTAAATCAATCTCCAAGTAGCTGGTGAACTTTTGTAATTAAAAACAAAACTACAACTTTTCTTATTCACTGTTGCACATGTACAGTACGTACAAATCTAACAGAGCAAGTAAGCTCTTGATATACAATAATGTCTTATTCTCTTGGTACTGCTACTTGCGACATTATATAAGAAAACTCTCCCTCTCTCTCTCTCTCAAACGTTTTCAGATTTTTTCAAGAAATGGCATTATGTCAAAGTGTCCTGGCCCGTTACAGTATCAGCCTTTCTCATCGTTCATCAGCTGGGTTGTCAGGAAACTGGGGAATCAGTCACCCTGACACCTCTTCCCCGAAGAAGTAAATTTTTATGGCCCCTGAGAACAGACGACCATTTTTGCCTAGATGTAATTTCATTGGCCAGCAGAATAACCTGGTGGTTTTCTATGACATCTCTGAGCACTAGGACAAATGCGTATACAGCAGCACTCCTAAACAACGTTTTCAAGTATGTGTTTTTAGCTCCTCGTTGGACGAGTCGGTAGAGTTCTCGGCTAGCACTCTGTTTGGACCGAGTTCGAGTCTCCGGCCGGCCAATGAAGAATTAGAGGAATTTATTTCTGGTGATAGAAATTCATCTCTCGGTATGATGTGGTTCGGATTTCACAATAAGCTGTAGGATCCGTTGCTAGGTAACCAATTGGTTCTTAGCCACGTAAAATAATACTAATCCTTCGGGCCAGCCCTACGAGAGCTGTTAATCAGCTCAGTGGTCTGGTAAAACTAAGGTACTCTTTTTTTTTTTTGTAGGACCCGTTGCTAGGTAACCAGTTGGTTCTTAGCCACGTAAAATAATACTAATCCTTTGGGCCAGCCCTAGGAGAGCTGTTAATCAGCTCAGTGGTCTGGTTAAACTAAGGTATACTTAACTTAATTTTTTTCCTCCTAAAAGACAAATAAATTGTTCAGAACATGTTACGATTTCATTGACAACGTTTTTCGTAATGACAGTTTGCAGGGTATCAATCGATTACACTCTTGTATGAATACACATGCATAAACACATAAAAAAACAGTCCTTAGTGAATACTGACTTTCAATCTACTTTTGCCGTAGTTCGTGCCATTTCTAGTGACCTGTTTCCTATTACACCTTCAAAACACCTAGAAGGTTCAGCCTTTCATTTACACCCGTCCCTTTCCTAATAGCTTTAGGTAGATTACATCTTACCCGAACACGTCTCGGGATGAGAATGCTTCTGTTCTTTTAAATCTTCCTTATTTTTCTTTCAGAACTTTTCGTGCATCCTGTCTTCAGTTCCACTTAAAACTTTTCTGAAGACATAATGTTGGTTTGAAACAAATTCTCTGTGTGAGTGTGCTGTAAGCAAAGCCTGAGAAGTTCGATGCTAACAAGACAACTTTTCTCCTAAGTATTTTTCTGATGCCGTTCTTGAGTTTCTTTCTGGTTTTAGATAATAAAACGACGCTCTTTGTCTATCGATGATTTATGGGTACATGAATTAACCAGTTTTGAGCCACCAGATCAGACCTACCAGACACAATCATACGATTTTACCTAGTACCGTTTATAAGAGGTGGCTTTCGTCTTCTGGGTAGCAAAGTATCGATTGTCTCGTTCTTGTAAGCGCAACAGACGGTGCTGGGAATAACACCCACACACACAGACAAAGACTAACTATATATATATATATATATATATATATATATATATATATATATATATATATATATATATATATATATATATATATATATATATAATTACATGACGTATGCATGATCTTCAGGTAATATATATATATATATATATATATATATATATATATATATATATATATATATATATATATATATATATATATATATATATATATATATATATATATATATATATATATATAATATGAAATATGAATTAAATTAATAAAAGGAGATTAAAGTCGATGGAAAAATCACTTGGACAGTTTTGTATTTCCTGCAAGTAAAACATCGACATGTAATAGTTTGGCTACTTACGATTAATTCTTTAGCAGAAATAACTACACAAAAGTTATGTATATATACAAGCCTTACCACACACACACAAACTCTTTCTCCCTGATTCATTCATTTTTCATCAACTAAGACGAAAAATGGATGAAACACCTTCAGAGATGACTTCCAAACATCCACAAAAATGACAGCTTGTACTAAGCAGGTTCCACGTCTACCGCTACTCCTTACCAAAACTGCCAAGTTGTACGCCCCGCGATCAATTATCATATTCTCTCTACACGACCTGAACACCTCAACAGACTTTCGGCCACCTTTCACCCGAGTTCATTTCTTTAATCACACCATCATCGTATCTCATATCTTCAAAACTTGATTACCTTTCTTACTTTCCATGTACCGTGCAAACACTTCTCATCAAAACCAATTTAACTCTGACTTTATTTAAAAACCTGCCTTCTTATCTATAAAAATGTACGTACAGAAATACTAATACATAAACAACGAACGAGCATTATCCTTATATATATATATACATATATATATATATATATATATATATATATATATATATAGAGTTAAATTGAATTTAGAATGTAATTTTGAATTTAGGGACCAATACCTAGATCTCAGAACAAGCAATAGATGTAATTAATAGTATAACTTGCCTTGAAATTACATCTATTCAAAGAAAATGGGAAGGTGGCCTTTCAAACCAGTCAAGTTAGATTAAATTAATTTATTTACAGACTTGCAACTAGAAATTAATGTGGACAGGCTGGCAGTTCAGCCATCTAGGCACATGCAATGTGCCATAAAAAGTATAACTATAGTTAACAAATAAATAAATCTGAGAAGGCTACAGCATTACAAATGAGACTGGCTGATAAAATTATTTTACAATAGCACAACCTTAACGCTTGAGGGGCCTAACACGTGGGCCTTGTAGACTGTCAGTCGCAGAAGAATCTTGCCCGTGGCAAGATGGAATTGAGTCTTCTAATGCAATTGTTTCACAAGGGCAGGGGCAGAAAGCGAAGAGCCAGATAACAGGATTCTGGAAAGAATTCCAGGTCAGCATTCATTTACATAAAACCTTTCTCTCACATGAAATTAATTATTCATGGTGGAAGGAGTTATTAATTAGATTCAATCAGCACATGGTAACACTATGGTGGGAATGCTCTAATTATTGTCACAGAACAAACTTAATTTAGGCTTGGACCAAGTCATGAGGGAAAATGTGCATGCTAGGCTGTGGGAAACAAAGGGACTTTGTTTGGGAGAACGAAAAGTTGGAAATACTGAAAAGTGAGAGAAATTCAGGACAAGGAAAAGAACACTGGCATTACTTGCAACTTCAAGATGTGCCTTATTGCATCTGTGCATGGAGCTCGCCTGCAGAAGATGGATTCAGGCCGCTCCTCAGAAGTTCAAACACGTGGACAGTGTGGGGAGGAAAGAACAGCATCAGACTTAGTACAGTTAAGAGTGAAGTGACCCTGCGCTTCAGAGTTTGGGCACAGAGTGAGAGCGAGCCAGGTCACAGAGTTGCCCCCTCAATAGCCGCAGCAAACACAGGACAGTGGTACATCTGAAAGAAGCAAATAACAGCCAGCACAAAAGGTCATAGGGAAATAGGTCTTACAGTTAAAACTAACTAAGGGTCAGCCTAGAGGCCCATTTACTATCGTGACTTGTCCTTGTGCCCTAACGACTTTCTGTCGCCCAAAATCATACGATATTGAGGTTAGGATGTCTACATCTGTCCCTCCTAGTGGGGGTCTCCTCCACCCGCCATGAAATTTGACTTCCCAGCTAACGGGCTGGAGAGCCGAATTTTCTAAATAAGCAAGATTATATATATATATATATATATATATATATATATATATAATATACATGCACAATATGATTCGTGTACGTGTATAATGTAGTTTTGCATCCTCTACAGTAAGTACTTACACACCAAAACACAAAATAAAAATTTTGGAAAGAACTTGAAATAAGTGAAAGAGCAATAGAACGGGAACATTTTGTGCAAATAACAAACTAGAAACCAGGCGCAACTAACCCGTAAGGCAACGGGTACCCTTTTGAAACCTCTAGACGAAAACGGGGAGCAACAGATGAAATATACGACGCTTTCACCGCCCACCAATTACGAAGGGTGACTTTAAATTCCCGCACATGCTGCATGGACACTTCATGAAGAGTATAATTCTAATTACATTATTATATTCTCTCTCTCTCCCTCTCTCTTATTATTATTATTTCGGCAAGACTACGCTTTTGTCTTGCACTTCTTGCAGTAACACAGAACGCGAGTGAATGCTTAACCGCTTTTTGTGAAATGGCAGCTCGACATGCCTGACTCTTTTAGACAAGTGCCTTAATTCTGAAGCCATGTACCGAGGAAAAAGTTTTAAATGACAACCATGTGTTTACAAACAAACGCATGCAAACGCACGCCCCGGAAATAAAAACTCTTTCCCGTCGGACAGGGAACTGCAGCGCACACCCACGGGCAAACAAACAAACAAATAAAATATGACCATTCCGGCGGCATCAGCAACCGACTCAGCTAAGATAATGTCTCTGTGACGTTATCGCTGGTGATTTTAAAATATAATTTTTGTGTGAGTGCGTCGGTCGAAGAGAGAGAGAGAGAGAGAGAGAGAGAGAGAGAGAGAGAGAGAGAGAGAGAGGAACCCAGGCCTAAAACGTGGAATGACATATATGCAAATTGAGCGGAATTACACGACATTATTGTATGTGCCACCACCACCACCAGCTCCCTTCCCCCCCTCCCGGAACATCCCCCTCCCCTCCTCTCCCCACCCACCACCCCGGCACCATCATCTCCATCCAGGAAAAGCCCCATCCGGGCCTCTCAGTCCCGCCCGTTCCTTTGTGTGCTGGGCGGGAAAATGGTGTTTAAATGGACCCCCGGGAAATTTTGAATATTCCCTTCTCCTTTGCAATTGATTTCCCGCGCTAGTTAACTATTACATATGCCTAAGCTTTTCGGTGGGAGGGAGATGGTATCCTCAGTCGTGAAAATCTCGTTGAGAATGAATGAAGCATGCGATAATCGCGAGATTCAGTTCTGGAGGGTTCGAAAACTCGCTCTCAATCCCGCTCGTGACGTCACGTGTAACACAGATGACGCAAACGAGAGAGAGAGAGAGAGAGAGAGAGAGAGAGAGAGAGAGAGAGAGAGAGGGGGCGGAGCGGGTGCGCTGAGAAAGTTTCACAGCACATTCACAAAAGTGTATGAGAGATGCTCTCTCTCTCTCTCTCTCTCTCTCTCTCTCTCTCTCTCTCTCTCTCTCTCTCTCTCAGTGAAGATCTTATAAAGGAGTGTTGCAAAAGAAGAGGAAAAAGATTTCTTAAACGGTCAGCAGGCATGACCTTGAACGATATAACCCACTGATGCCGGGATGAAAGTACAGGAACCACGAGACGGACAGTCTCTGAAAAACGATAAACCTCTCCATATGTAAACAGCAAATAAAATGGAAAGGAGGAAACAAACGCACTAACTGAAATCGCATAATGTTAAAAGAGTTCAAAACACAATGCCATGTACTGGAATAGCTACGACCGTCGGGACGCGAGAAAATAACCCGCACTGAGAAATAAGAAACTGGATAAAAAAGGCCACTTTGAAATACCAATTGCCTCTGCGAGCTTCCTCAGACGCATGCGGGCGTTACTCAACGGCAATGAATAACCTTGCACAAAGCCTTTACAAGGTAACTTCCTTTCCTGAATATTATTACTATCACTCGACAAGGACAATCATTCATAAGAAGCGAGCGTAACAGACGATTAGCGCGAAAAGAAACATTCCACAGCATGGAAATCCTATATACGAATAACTGAAAAACACTTCAAAGAGGTTCATAATAGATAATATACATCAGTCAACAGAAGGTTACATAAACAGCAACGCAAATCAGGACAGCTGAGGTAGGCCGAATGGTGAGACCTTTCTTATTTCTACCCACTATCACCAACAGCGTCAATAAGGAGCATCACTCTATAATCGCCCCCGTCGCATCTTTCCGGGGAATTCATTCACCTCCAATATTCCCCGAGTATTTTCGCCACCTCTCCGGAGCCTGAGCGCGATATGACTTGAAATTTCCGCTGACAATTTCACTCCGAATCAAATTTCAAGAGTAGAAACGACAAAAAGAGGAAGATTCAATTTGCGACCTCGGGGAAAACGACACGTGGATAGAACAAAGACCCGAGTGACAATGCCATTGTTGTATCTCTTCTATCCCCGCCCACTTATTTAAGAGGGATACGGGATACAAGGCCTCACAAAATCATATATGCATACCTACATAAGAAGTATATATATATATATATATATATATATATATATATATATATATATATATATATATATATATATATATATATATATTCATGTAACCGCTCCTTTACCCCTCTGGGGTAAAAGATGACGTTGCTAGCTAGCTCTACACTCTTCTTGACCCAAATAAAATCTAGTAAGCTTTTACAGCTGGGTGGACTGGAGGGCGGTAATCACGGAGTTATCCACATGCCTGGCAAACATCAGCTTGAACATAGCACTGCTCAACCACAATGCCCGTTAATTGCACTTGCACTTTGCACAGGTGGGAGGTGCAGTTATCCCTACGACAACATGCATACATCCATACGTACACATATATAAATATAAATGTAGACACACATATATATATATATATCTTAAAATACAGATATTTGGAAAAGTTTTTTGTAAGAAATGTCCACTAATTAATAAAAAAAAAAAAAAGTCGTACTGGTAAGCTGAGCATTTCCCGTCTGAAGTTCCTTGGCAAAAAAATACTGATAAAAAACATTCTGGGAAAAAGAGCTCTATAAAGAAGCAATGTTTCTGATGGATAATAAAACTGTATGAAGAGTTTGTTCCTGTTATTTCAACAACATTTTCTTTGGATTCTCAATTAATATCTCCCTTTCACTCAGCTAGAATAGTCTCTAGTCTATATTGGCCAATCAACAGCGCCTATTCTGTTGCCAATCAACAGCGCCTATTCTGTTGCTAATTATATAATCTAACGACTGAAATAATTAATCCTTAATTAAATCTTATACTGCACATGCTCTGACTAATCTGCAATTCATTTCTGAAAAACCATGTATTGATTCACTAAGAGACACAATAATTCTCATTGTGCGTGCATGTGAGAGAGAGAGAGAGAGAGAGAGAGAGAGAGAGAGAGAGAGAGAGAGAGAGAGAGAGAGAGAGAGAGAGCGCACGCGCGTCTATTTTGATGTTCGTTTATTTCAAATTCCTTCGAATATGAGCTGTACGAGACTATCAATAAGTAGGTTGCTTGACAGTTACAGGGACTATTAGTATTGGTGATTGTTAATACATTACTTTGGATGACTAGGCTAATACAGTATACAGTCTAGACTCTGAGATCGTTTCTCGAAATAATCTGTACAACAGCAGGAACAAAAAGCGAAATAAACGAACTGTCAAGAACTTAAATATGACAATTTTTTTTATTTCTCACTTCGAATCGGGGCTCGCAATTGCTAAATATTGCTATATTCCTGCAACAAATTTCCGTAATTGAAGTTGGTGACGGTGATATATGAAAAAATTCCAGACGAATTATATATATCTTCCAGCAGACCTCTAATAACGGACAAAAGAAAGAAAAAACTATTTCCGATTCAAGGGCTGCATTTCTTTAGAAACCACAAAGCTTATCTTTGTACTGCACGTGATTTCTCATTTCCACGAAGAAGACGGGGGGAAGAAATCCTAATCGCATGACCAACTATTACGTGTCGGCGGTCCATCAACGGTAATACACACCGTACGAAAACAGGTCCTAAAAATCTTCCCACTGGCCGCAAGGACTGAGCTTACACACACACACCCTCACGTGGGTGGCAAGATAAGGACTTTTTGTTACTCCTTTTTTTTTTTTTCTCGTGTAATAAGAAACTATCGAATATCCATTACGGCTAGTGTTGACTCGAGCCCTGAATTTGTTAAAAATCCATGACAAATACTATGTAGATTCTGAGTTACGAATTCGGTGAAAAACAGGGATCAATAAAGTGATCATTATTTATTGCGATTTGAGTAATGAATTCATATACATGTTACGAAGAGCAAGACGAGAAGTCTGAGCCATTAGTTCCATAAAAGCGTGATTAAGCCAAGGTGGTATTTAAGAGATTAATTACACTAAAAATCAGTGTATAATCAATGGGAATTTCAGGTGACGAATTCTTAAAAGAATTCTGATAGTGTCGGAGAATTCTGAGTCATGGATTACTTTGAACAACGATAGTGATAAAAATACTTCTCTGGGATGAATTCCAGTGGAAATCCACCATAAAACCAGAGAGTAAAATAAGGGTAATTGAAATTTTCATTCCCTATCACGGTTCTATTGTGTTGTGAATTCAGAATCTCCATTTTCTAGACT
Source organism: Macrobrachium rosenbergii (assembly GCF_040412425.1). Lineage (NCBI taxonomy): Eukaryota > Metazoa > Arthropoda > Malacostraca > Decapoda > Palaemonidae > Macrobrachium > Macrobrachium rosenbergii. Next base: position 2,900,385 of record NC_089757.1, read on the forward strand.
TATGTTAAAATCGGTTAACATGAATTATATGAACAATAACAATATAATTCTATACTGAAAGGAGTTACAATAACCTTATTTATATAAAACGCAATATGTCTCCTTATACTTTTCCTGTGTGTAACACCAACTGACCTACAGACCTTTAACTACGCATGTAAAATTAAGGTACGAGGAGCCAGTGTGTAACGTCCTCATGAGCTGGAGTTGCCGTCGTCCAGCCCGGGTTAAGCCTGTTTCACCACTGGACCCAGAGTAAGTCAGCAAAGCGGTACTCGACACTAATACAGCCGATATTTTTGACGGTATGGAAACAGTAATAACTGAAGTCAAGGGGTTAACATTCAATAAGCCCACCCGAATTTTCTATAGGGAAGCATCTTGTAAATCACTTAGTACAGATTTGAGACAAGAACATAAATCTACAGTATAGTATATTTTCTTTCCACTAAACAGCAATTTTTCTTAATGAAGGCTAACAGTACACAAAGGATGAAACTGAAGGTTTGAGGGATGGAAGAGGAAAACTAGGGCTTAAGCCCGAGAACCAAGGCCAAGAAACCCCCAGGGGATCACATCCACTGGATATCAGGGAACCCCACGATGGCTGGACTGAAATTGAGCAGATAAGGAGCAGCGAGGAAGGATTAGGTTAGAGCAGTTATGGGTCACAATGGAGCCCAACACCCTACAAGGTCAATGAGTGGAAATAACAGAACACTTTTAAATATTTCCAAAAGCCCCATGTAAACAAAACAAATGAGCTGGCTAAATTGAGCCTGGGATGGACGTTTCACAACCAGTAAAAATGTTTCGGAATGAAAGGACACACTTGCGAAATAAAGGCTTGAATAAAACAAATAAAATAAAAACACAAGTGGAGCTATGACTCAAACAGTCAGGAAGTACAGTAGAGTAAGAAAGGCAAGGCAAAGCATAAGAAATCACACTAGAGGTTAAGTGGGAATATTCCAGCAACTAAACTGGGGATGAAGAGATATCAGACCCTTAAAATGGTCATTAAGTACCATATGGATAGCCTCTATTCTTTGTTCCTTCTACAGAAAACAATCTTCACCATCATGGCCCCTCACAGAGTTGCCATTGTGAGCTACGAGAAGTAAACACTTTCTACTCTACTGTCCCCACCTCCTTTTCCAAATACCAATCAGCGCCGGAACGTATATACATGAAGAAAAAAAAAATAGACAAAGAAACAAATTTTGGGTCTTTTTTGAAAACACGTGGTTTCACTTGAAAATACTGATTTTAGTATTACAGTGCAGCATTGCATAACAATTCATAATAAACGAAATATGCGTTACAGAATTTTGCTGGAAAAGTCAAACAATTCCACCTGTAGTAACTAAATCATGATGGACATTTTATAGTTGTATCAATAAAAGCAAACCACCGATTTACCAAATATGCAGAAATAATATCATACAAGTTCAACCGCACGGATAACAACTATGTATATTACAGTTATATGGAAAGAGTTAGCAGAGAAAACACGCATCACGTCAATCCCAACAACTTAATTAATGAAGAAAATTTTTCGTTACAGCCATACGAACTCATTTCCCGAGGTCCGATTTCCTGCTTAATGCAGCGTATTACCCGGTCGCGTTAGGAAATGACACGATTATCATTTTCCTCATTTCTCGTCTCTCTTGTGGGAAAGGTTGATTTGCCCCGTTTCTGCAACATCCGGAGAGTCATCCCCGCACAGTTTTATTATTGGCAGATGACATCAGAGATAGGGCGATGCTCGAGTATCGTTTACAAAAGGATGTCGCATGAAAGCACCGTATTTAAAATAGCATGCGATCAAATTTCGTGAACGTGATGCAAAATCTATCGTATTTCATTACAGAATGTACTGATAGTGTCCCAATACGTATACCGCAGTGTATGAACGAAAATGATCGTATTTACGAACTAATATAATGCCGGAGAAAGGTAATAACATCCAGATTTCAAAAATTGATTCCGTATTCATCACAAAATCTACTAAGAACGGAAAATAGTGTATCGTTTCTATAAAAATGTAAAAAGAAAATATGATGAAAAATAGTTCCAACTTCACTCTGAAATTGGAATGATTAGTTTTTCTCAAAACATACACAATAAATACATAATAAACTACCTTGAAAATTCCTGGTGCATCCGGTTCCTATCAAAAATGGCGCTTAGTTTACCTCATCAAAATTTAATGTAAATAATAATACTATTGCTCCTACCTTCCTCCACCACATATGTTAAAAGTAATTTCCCCAACTCTCTCTCTCTCTCTCTCTCTCTCTCTCTCTCTCTCTCTCTCTATCAGTCCAAATTCATTCCTTTCCCATGACATACTGTTAAGAAATAATTCACAAGTTTCCCGCAAACTAGCGAGAGAGAGAGAGAGAGAGAGAGAGAGAGAGAGAGAGAGAGAGAGAGAGAGAGCCGGCATCTGAAGACATCATGGTTTCGTTCATGATATAGTGTATTAATTTTCCCTTTTGGTTTTCTCATAAATCTTTGCGTGTTCGGTTTACCACTCTGAGACGTTTCATAATTGACCGGTCCGTGCCTCTGTTTGTTTTTCTCTCCGGTGCTGTAAGTCAGTTTTTACACTAATCCTTAAAATTTTCAAAACATCATAACTCGAACCCTACTGAATAGAAACTCCATATTCAGCGAGCGCACTCAGCTAATGGAGCTGATGTGCAGTCAAGTTCAAGGTCCTGCTTAAGAGTTCAAAGGTGAAATACGAATTTACCACTGTCTGGGCTTAGTGTTTCAGAAATCCATCTTGTTTACTTGTTTTGAGGGTAGTTAAGAATTTTAATTTAGTTTTCCTTATTATTTTGTGTTTCCGGACTTCCGTACTTTTATTGTGCTATGATCAGTTCTAAAGAACTTTTAATAATAAGTACTGCCAGCGTCAAGAGAGATCAAATGATTTTATTTTAGTTTAGGGCAACAGAATGATTTCATGATTATATATATATATATATATATATATATATATATATATATATATATATATATATATATATATATATATATATTGCAATGAGGGACACCTCTTTCCAAGACAACTCTCCTTTTAAGGACATAATTTTCTAAAGACTTTAGTGTAAAATCATTTCATATCGCTGCCGACATTAACATTTGGTCATAGAGAATTTGCTTCTCCTACCAAGCTCTTGTAATTCTTCCCTTTGGCAGTCTTTTCATTCCCTTCTTAGGCCATGTGACTGCATTAAAACTCCTTTCCAGGTCACTTCGCTGCCCTTGGAGACAAGCCTCGATCATATGTTCGCCCCAGGCATTACTTAAGGGAGTTCCTGAGTCCGCATCACAGGAATCACTAGTGTGGGCCAGCCCGCACCCCAAAAGAGGAAAGTTGGGTGATCACGTGACATGAAATCACCCATACAGACTCAGCATGTCAGTATGTGGTCAACAAAGCAAACCACGATAAGAGGACCTACACCCGACGCCTCTCGTCAGAGACACACCGGACGCAGAACTAACACCTACTGCCCTTTGAGCCCCATTCCCTAAAAACCATTTCCCAAACCACATGGCTGACTTCCAGTCCAGTATATATCCAGTGCCAACTCCCTTCATACCCCGCCCCCATCATTGGCACATCTACGAGGACACAAGATAAAGTGCCAAGAACTCGAGTTTTACCAGTCACGTAGTCCTTTTTCTTTTGCCATTCCATTTTCCGAGTTCCAACGCAATTCTCTTACAGACCTGACTTTGTTACTATTTATGTTCTTACGTTCTAAGGCTGGTTGGAGGAGTTAAATTGGATTTTTTAATGTAATTTGCCATAGGGGCCAACACCTAGTGCTCAGGACATAAGCAATAAATGTAATTACTAAGATGACTTGCCTTGATATTACATCTATTCAACAGGGAAAATGGAAGGTCGCCTTTCAAACCAGTCAAGTCTTTACACTGAATTTATTTACAAGCTGAGCAATTAGAAAAGTAATATGAATTGGCTGACTGAGCAGCAAACAAGGCACATGCAATGTGCAATAAAAGTAAGACTTTATGTAGCAAATAAACAAATCTGGGAAGGGCTACAGCCCTGAAAGAGTTTGACCCACAAATGAAAACCACTGCTGATGAGACTGGTTGATAAATATTAGTTTTTAGCACAATGTGAATGCAGACGTGGCTGATCATGTGCCCCTGGACCGCTGGTAGTCAGAAGACTCTTGCACGTAGCCAGATGGCAGTTAAATGTCTAAAGCTATTTGTTTCACAAGGGCAGGGGCAGAAACTCGAAGAGCCAGATAAAAGGATTCTGGAAAAGAATTCCAGATTAGCATTCAGAAAGCTTGACTTTCTCTCACATGAAATTCTTATTCACAATAGAGGAAATTATCAATTAGATTTAATTAGGACATGGTAACACTATGGTGGGAATGCTCTAATTATTATCACAGAACAAGTTTAATTTAAGCTTGGAACAAGTCATGAGGGCACTTGTGCATTCTAGGCTGTGGGAAACAAAGGGGTTTTGTTTTAGGAGAATGAAAAGTTGGAAATACTGAAAATGGAGGGAAATTCACGAGAAGGGAAAGAATACTGGCGTTAATTGCAACTTCAAGACGTACCTTATTGCACCTGTGCATGGAGCTTGCTTGCAAAAGATGAATTCCGGCACCAGAAGTCCCAACACATGGCCAATACAAGAGGGACAGAGACACCACCTTGGTGCTTTGGTGGTCAAACACGTCGTGGCAGAGAGAGGCTGCAACGCGTCCCCATTCGATTTCCAGTGTTGGACCCCAGTACATTGGTCAATCTAGAAGGAGCAATAACAACCAGCACAAAGGTCGAAGAAAAATAGGTCTTATAGCTAAGGCTACTAGGGTCAGCACAGCAGCCCAATTACGGTCCTGACTGGTCTTTCTGTCCCTAACGGCTTTCTGTCCCCCAAAACCATACGATGCTTGGGTTAAGACACCTGCATTGTCCACCCCGAAGTGGGGTCTCCTCCAGCCTCCATTAAATTTGATTTCCTAGCTAATGGGCTGAAGGGACGAATTTTCGAAATATGTGAAAATATTCATAAGTGAAATCAACAGTGTGACACCCAAGGATCCGTTGGCACCATCAGTGCATCCTTGAACCCTTACTTGCGCTAATTTCGTCTGTTAGTCGCAAGCATTAACTATTGCAGGTGGAGTTTCTCAATGTGGATCCTTCTGCTTCAATCATGCTTTCATTGTTGTGGTAAACCCACTGCAAATCAACTCACGGTGCCCTTGAAATGAAATCCCCGGCATTCAGTTACCATCTGTTCATATTAATTTAAAATGCTCCGACAGGACCCCAGTTACACGTCCTAATTATTCCCATCTTGTGATTTGTGTTATTGTAAATAGTATGATTCTAGTTATCCTAAGAGTTTACCTAAAGTTCCCCTTTCTAGTAAAGACCTCAGCTCATTTTCCTTTTTTCTATATACGACCAACCCAGGAATTCGAGTCAGATTGCATCATCCCTTGTAGTAAGTCCCCTTCCCAGGTTTAGAATTAAATATATATATTTTATATAAATTATATATCTATATATTTATATACATATATATATATATATATATATATATATATATATATATATATATTGTATATACATATATATGCATATATATATATATATATATATATATATATATATATATATTTATTTATTTATTTTTATTATACAGTATACATCCACAATCGCACACATAGATATATGTAGATAGATAGATAGATAGATACACTTAAATAGAAGCATAATATAATTATGTTGTTCGGTACTGAAATAATTATATATATATATATATATATATATATATATATATATATATATATATATATACT
>NC_089757.1:2911269-2988769 GCF_040412425.1 Macrobrachium rosenbergii
TAACAAAACGTTGAACATTTCATCAAAAATAATCTGATGTTAATTATACATGACATTTTTCCTAATTTATATAATCTCTAGTCATTTTTTTCATAATTCAAAAAAAGTGTTATATATTCGTGCTCCACGTTATTATCTACATTTAACTTATTTAGATTTTCCCGTGAACGATGTACACCATAAAAAGGTCACATTTGCAGGGAGAAAATCGATGCATTCCATGAAAAAACAGAGCAATAGACCAAAACAACTATTAACTGTAAAGGATAACTCACACCATTTTACAAGGCGGATTTATTACCTCCTCTGAGGTTATACTATGCTTCTGTGGTTGTCACTAGGCCTGGGGTCAATAAGACCACTGGGCTGCCGTTCTCGATTAAAGAAAACAGCCAGTAAATAATGCTGTTATTTTATCAATCGTTCAGGTAGGAAAACTGAAGAATCTTTGTGCAACTTTATATTAAATACAAAGCATACTTACAACTCCTGCAAATTTAGCATCAGAACAAAATTAATTTTGTAATTAACAAGAACTGGTGAACTGAGGGCTCTTTGGCGAAAGGGCACAAAAAATCTCTTCAAATGGCCCACATCCCGAACCCACAAAAAGAAAGATAGAAGAAGGGGAAAAACTTGTGGGTCTGCTCCTTTCTTTACTCTCAAGCGTACTCCATGTTCTTCTTTTACCTCCCTCACTTCCGATTGCTTTTTCCATCTCCCCGAGCATCCTTTGCTCCACATCTCAACACTCTCACCGGAACGAGAATATTACGGATTCTTATCAAAAATGGCCGAGTCGACGAAAATTTTCTTTGAAAAAATGGAAAGAGTCAAGACATAAATTACAAATTTTATGACAGAAAAAGAAAATTAATCTCAGGACACCAATCGTGATTTACAACTTTTAGAAAACAGTGATTCGGCCCCATCGCGATTAAGCATACAGGGATGTTTTAATTGTAAAATCAATATTTTCTCAGAGAGGAAGGCCGTAAGGTGGGGGGGGGGGTAGGTGGGAGGAGGGGAGGGTGCGAGAGAGAATCAAATGTTTCCAAAACGAACATTTCTTCTGGAAAAAAAAAAAACAGACATATTAAATCCTCTCTTGATGTCTTGATCCCTCATTTCCTATTTATCATATTTTTCCCTTTTATCTTCATCTCACGCTCACTTCCTCTCCATCTCTTTTCCACCTCATTATTCGCCTCTTCCATACTTTTTTATTGGTCCCATTTTTTCTTTCGCCCGACCGGAAAAATTTTTTTCGGTGTTTTGTATAGACCAACTTTTCCCTTTCATTTTTTACAACACTTAATCTTAGTTCAGTTTTTCCTACCTGTTACTTTTTCTCACAATTTAATCTTTCTTTTTTTTTTATCTCCCTTGTACCTCATTCCCAATATTTACAGATTCTTTTTTTTTTTTTTGTATAGTTTTTATATTGCGGAGGCAGGTTAGGGAAAGGGGATATCGAACAGCCTTGGCTGCTGCTCGTGAGGAAGCGGATTCGTACGACACACACACACACACACACACACACACACACACACACACACACACACACACACATATATATATATATATATATATATATATATATATATATATATTCTTGAATATTTAAAAAATCAACTTTCTTTGTTTGCAATTACATGTACTTAACAAGTTGCCACCATATACAGATATAACCATGGATATACGCACATATACTGTATATGTATATAATATATATATATATATATATATATATAATATATATATATATATATATATATATATATATATATATATATATATATATATATATATATATTATATATTGCACAGTAAATTTATACATATATATATATATATATATATATATATAAAATATCTTGAGTAATAAAAAATTCATCTCTACTTAATAAACTGCAAACATATACAGACACAATCACCCCTATATATGCAGTATATATATATATATATATATATATATATATATATATATATATATATATATATATATATATATATAAGATAATCCTTTTTCCGTAAATATCTACTACCTTCCTTAAAATTTAAACACCTTACAAATTTCTTTTGAAGTTACAGGATCAAGTTGATACATGCTTTGACCGATATTCATGTTATGAAAATAACTTTCTATTAAAGAACTCAATATTTCTTTCCAGTGCATTATTGGAAAAAGGTAATTTTTTTTTTGCCCCTGCCTAGTTGATTGTATGACTTGTCAAAAACGTACAAAAATTCCGCCGCTCACCTGTGAGCATGTGTGTAGTATATAAATATATATATATATATATATATATATATATATATATATATATATATATATATATATATATATATATATATATATATATATATATATATATATATGTATGTATGTATGTATATATATATATATATATATATATATATATATATATATATATATATATATATATATATATATATATATATATATATATATATCACTAGCGGAATCAGGGGACCTGGGCACGTGGCTCCCCATGAAAAATAATGACAAAATAATAATATTGAAGATTTAGATAATAATAACATAAATGAGAGGTATAAAAATGGGAAAAAATAGTAAATCTATTGTAGAAATATATATATATATATATATATATATATATATATATATATATATATATATATATATATATATATATATATATATATACATGTGTGTGTTTGTGTGTATATATGAAAATTGGTTGACCTCCATGAATTTTTTCTGGCTCCGCTAGTGATATATATATTACACACATGCCAAAGCTAATGTTCATTTAAGAACGATTCGACCTTATGCAATTCATATATACCTTATTCACCTACATGCAAGTCTTCTATGTGGGGCCCTCAACTACCGAGCATCAACTGTGAGTGAGACTTCTTCAATAAACCATTTCTTCTATTTGACACTAGCCTGAATCTTTCAAAATTTCTTCCTTTCTACAGGATTTTATCCCTTCCAGGCAGGAACAGAAATCTCTTCTCCGAGAGAGGATCTAAAAATCAAATGGAATCGCGACCGATTCCAAGAATTTCTCATTTCGTGATATACCGATCGTCTGGAAAGAACGTTATATTTTCTTTCACGGAGTCTTTGCTTCAGGTATTTCGACTGCCTTTCAGGTTGGCGTTTTACCCGGAACTTCTTTATCTGCCTGCCTGGCTTTTAGTTATTTGTTTCTGGAGAGGGATGCTCGTCCATAAATCTGAAGTTTGCCTGAATAAACAAAAGGGATATTACAGCTAGGATTATTGATGAACGACTCATAAATCACCAGAATATCGCAACCAGCTTTAGATGAACAAATATGACATGTTGTGGGAATGGTTGTATTAACGCCAATCTTTCTGAATGAGGAAAATAATGATCGAACGAATAAAAAGGTGGAATATCCTACACGGACTTCGAAACATGTTCCCCGGATGAGCGCAAAATTGTCTTTGCCGGATCTAAATCCGGTTTCCGAATAAGAAAAAAAAAAGATGAAAGAAAAGAATAAATGGGCAATCAAATATTTATAATGCATTTCCGATTTTCTCACCAACTCTACACCCTATTTTCATTTGTCTAATGATGATGCGAATTTCTGTATGTCAACCCTTCGGAACATCGAATCTAAACAAAACCGTTATTACGTAAATCGCATGATATTTGGTCTTATTTTCACTTCTTTCATTATAGATATATCGGGCAGTGTCCACCGTCCACTTACTGGGAAATATTCGACCTTTGCTTTGGCGTAGCATTACTTACAAAACCAGACTGACTTTTCCTGATTATTTAGTAAAAATTTCACATCATGTGAGGTAAAAGTAAGAGAAAACTCTACAGGTACATCGCCATTTCTTAGTGGAGATTACACACTTTCAGCTTGTATTATTCACGATGAAATTCCGTAGTCAGGAAAAAGTACTAACACCAAACTAAATTTTAGCAGGAATATAAAACCTTAAAATACAGGTTATTCTCAAGACAGACTTGAAATCGTCAGTTTTTGCTTCAATTACATTTTCTGAATAGTTGACAATGAGAAATTCGAATCATCATTGGACTTGCCTACGACAACGAAAGAACTCCTCTTAACAAGACAGAAGCGCTCAGCACTGTACCTGTCCACGAACACGACCCTGTGGTCACGGCCTAAAAGTTGGAGACGATCGCCAAAGAACGAAAGGACCTCCTCAGGCACCGTTCCAAACTGTTCGTTCAACTTTAAATCACACACACACACACAAACACCATTTTCTTTAATCGCCACCCGTCGGACAGCGCGTCAAAAGCTGTCGTATACGACCCGTTCCGGAAATTGTGCGCTGCTATCGCGTCCCCTCTTAACCTGTGACCATACACAGTCGGAAATTCAAACTATTCTGGTATCTCTTAACAGCCCCGATATCTCATTTGCCAAGTGCAAAAAGGTCTTGGTGATGGATGGCGTTTGTGCTTTCAGCAGTGGAAGATCAACGACGAAGGAATCGCGTAGCTTTGCACATAGCGTAAACTGTACAAAGTACCAATAAGGAAAAATGAAACAAAAGATATGTTCTTGACGAATTCGTCTAATCTTAGTTTGTTTCATTTCTTCTTTGCTGTACTTTTCATTTCAAAATCACATGTTCCTGTGTGTTCATCGCATACGATAAGGGTTACCAACACGGAAATAAAAGAAACATAATTATACGTTCTGTTAAAAATTTAAGCCTTTTTTTGGAAAGAAATCTCAACTTTTTCGATTTTCGGACGTAATATGTACGGCCACTTTCGAAGAACTAACGATGAAATCTCTTCTGAATAATGACTATCGCATCCTTCTCTGAATTATTTAGATCACTCCTTTACCTAAAGAGTTGTCTTTCATTTACGGCTTCGCCCATTTAACAGCATCTGTTGATCAAACTATTGTATTATGCATCAACTAATTTAACAACTCCGGTGGACTTGAACCAGAGAGGAGAGATTTACAGGGATAGCAACCTCATCCCAAAGAGTTGCGAAGAACCGGACGCTAACTACTGGTGCCATCACTTTCCTTAATAACAAATGGCTTTGGATATAAAAAGATATTAGTTACTGCCAAATTCAACCCAGAAAAAGTCCACAGCACTTACCCCTTCACTGACCTATGCACAGGCCTCATCAGCCAACAGCAAAATCTCCCACCACACACGCCAGTGTTCATCTCTGTCTTGAGCATAAGAATTCACTTCGTGGTTATTTAATGTCCTAACATTCAAATACCTCTACCTAGAAACTTCTGTCTCACATTCCACGTCCCTCCAAACGCTGCTAAATTGATAAACTTTTCTTTAAAGTATCGTTCTTCATTCCCTCCATATGACTTTTCAAACTAAAATCACTCGGATCCATATTTTCACCTACGGTACAATTTTTACCATTTGAAAAGTTTATAAATTCAGCGGTGTTTGGAGGAAGGTGCAATGAAGGACCTAAAAATTTCTAGGTAGATTTCGTGAAAGAGGTATTTGAATGTTAGAACATTATATATGTATATGTATATATATATATATATATATATATATATATATATATATATATATATATATATATATATAATATATATATATATATATATATATATATATTATATATATAAATTTATATATACATATAGATCTCTATATATCTATATCTCTACATCTCTTTCTCTCTCTCTGTTTAGCTCTTCGTTGGGTGAGTCGGTAAAGCTGTGGACTGGCACTCGCTGGGCCAGAGTTCGATTCCCCGGCCGGCTGATGAAGAGTTAGAGGAATTTATTTCTGGTGATAGAAATTCATTTCTCGCTATAATGTGGTTCGGATTCCACAATAAGCTGTAGGTCCCGTTGCCAAGTAACCAATTGGTTCTTAGCCACGTAAAATAAGTCTAATCCTTCGGGCCAGCCCTAGGAGAGCTGTTAATCAGCTCAGTGGTCTGGTAAAACGAAGGTATACTTAACTTTTCTCTCTCTCTGTAATATACTGTATATATATATATATATATATATATATATATATATATATATATATATATATATATATATATATATATATATATATATATATATAATATATATATATTATATATATATATATATATATATATAACTAATCAGCACATTAGCAAGTGTCTCACAGAAATACATTTTGTACTTACATCGGGATCGAGCCCTGGTCTCTCAAATGAAAGGCCACGGCGATACCAGTTGACCTACATAGAGTCAACTTGTTCGATCCCGCTGTGAGTCATTAAGTTATTTCTGTAAAACGCGTGCTCATGTGTAGATTAATTCCATCGTATTCACGCTGAAGAGGAAATTCGAATTAAATGCTCCCAGATGACCCACTGGTGGGTCGGGAAGTTGCGTAAAATTCCCTGGTATGTTAGGTGGTAGCCTGCCCGGGAAAAACCTCACATGCAGAAATACTTAGGTTCCAACTTCTTTTTATCCCGTGTGAGTCAATTGGTAGCGCCCTGGTCTTTCACTTGAGAGACCAGGTTCGATCCCCATGGGAGTCATATATATATATATATATATATATATATATATATATATATATATATATATATATATATATATATATATATATATATATATATATATATATATATATTTATATATATATATATATATATATATATATATATATATATATATATATATATATATATATATATATATATATATATATATATATATATATATATATATAGGGATAGGAGAGAGAGATATTACAGGTCTACACTTAACATAGAAAAAATATCTACATTTACAATGCCTAACTATCTGTAACTGAAGAAAAACAAGCAGTAGAAGATAAATCAATTAAAATAAATATAAAAGAGCTATGTGGTGATAGAGACAGACAGGGAGAGGTTGAACATTCTACTGGCCTAATATCCGAATAAAATAAAATTCAAATTGCAAGAAATTTTTATTCGACATTTTTCAATTTAAAAGCTACACCGTTGAATTTAACAGTAAAAATATCTGTATTTGCCAAGGTTTCTAACGGTGAATCCGTTTTTAGCATTAGCGAACGAATGGTTTTTTTCGTTTCATCTTTTTTTGGGGTGGGGTTGGGAAGGGGGGGGGGGAAGGTGGCAACTTCACATGAACCCCACGCATGCAACAGTCATGGCCGCCAAAGAGAAAGTCTATAATGCTATGTACACCGAATCATTTTCAAATATTCAAGGACAGGACGCCTGTCAAGCTTTGCCAGAAATTCGGTTTTCATAACTGTCACTTTCATTTTCACAGCAACGGCCGCACACCTTCTAAAACCAGATTTTTTGATGGATGGAAATTGTGGAGTGTTGCTTTGGGTGTTCGAGAAAAGGAAAGGCATCAGGATTTACAGCCGGCGAAAGAGCGAAAATTTATAAATAAATATACTAATCAATCACTGTAAAATAAGTGGATAAACAAGAGAGATATGGAACAACTAACTTTGGTACTAATTACGTTACCAATGTAATGAATCTTTAATATCAAAACAAATAAATAAATAAATAAATGTTAGAGCCACCAAATAAACACAGACAATAGTATATTAACATACACAAAATTGTTTATCTTCTGAAACCTTATGGATAACTCTGCAAGGCTACTTACCGTACTTATGCTACTATCATTTGCATGTAGTTCATGATTTCTAGCTAAAATCTAACGCTGACGGACCTGATTCCTCGATTCAATTTAAGTGGTAAATCATTATCTAGTTACTGTACTATTTCAGTTATGGAAGATCTGATTTCAGTTATTGGTACAGGTCAATACCATTAGATCCTGTTTTTTTAAATCATTGAACGAAAATGCGTGTGTTTTTTAATATTTGTATCAGTTCACTGTCATTACTAAAAGTCGTTCAACGACAAAACTGATTCGGTTGATTCACATAGAACTTACCAGAAAAGCTACTTTTTAATCTATTGGAGATGCTGGAGCGGAAAGGTAAAGTGTAAGGAGTTGGGCAGCAAAAATCTATTAAACTCGACTTTCTAGGCTCAGGGCAAACTAAAGGCGGTATTGCAATTCCTCCCCCTCAAAAGAAGTCTAATAGTTCGGAGGAGGCAAAACATTATCTGCAAAAACTAAACACATTAAGACTGTGCTGAATGATCAGCGTACATACATACATATATATTTATATATATATATATATATATATATATATATATATATATATATATATATATATATATATATATATATATATATATATATGTATATATATATATACTGTATATATATATATATATATATATATATATATATATATATATGTATGTATGTATGTATATATATGTATATATATGTATATATAATATATATATATATACATATATATAATGAGTATATATATTATACTATATATATAGGTATTATTGTGTATATATGATACATATTTATATATATATATATATATATATATATATATATATATATATATATATATATATATATATATATATATATATATGAAGAAGGGTTAAGCTTAAGATTCGACTCGTGTCGTAGAAGAAGACCACAAGTATCGATCCAACAAATAAAAAAAAAAGTGAAATAAAAAAGGCAAAATGGGAGAAAGGGTGAAAAAATGGGAGGGGACGTGGCAGCCCAACCGCCCCCTGAAAAAGTAAAAACGGACCTTGGGAGGTACACTACCTCTGCAGGGAAATGCGAAGACTTCTTTGAATCGATCCTGCCTACTTTTCTTGGAGGAATTGGGTCATCTGGACTTTGAAAGTCAATGGCGAGTCTTTTGATGATGCGAGGACGCAATCAAACACAGCGACGTCGCAGCATCATCGATTAGCGACAGGAGGGCGAAACCATCAGAGCGACATCTTCGAGAAAAGAATTCTTCTTTGCTTCTTTTTTTTTCTGGATCTTTCAAAGGAAAGAAAAGCTATACAATAGCTCATGGTAATGAGGGTCCTTCTGATGAATCGGCGCAAAGACGATTTCTGTGTCCAGATTGGACAAAGGCGATTGATGCGTGTCCTACGGATTCTTGTGTCTCCTTCAGGATTCTTGGTTTTTCTCTCTGCATTCCAGTTTAGGATTTTTATTTAAAACAGCGTCCAAATTCTTTGTGAAGACAATGAGATACATTCGCCGGGAGCGATTTTGGTACTTCTGTTCTCAGAAAAATTAAACCTTTTTTCATACGCGTTTTCATCCTTAGGTTTATATTAAACAGTATTTTCCCTTCCCTCAGAATACTTTCTTCCACATAAAAGTATACCCAGCTTAAATATCAGAATACTTTCTTCTACATAAGAGTATTCCCAACCTGAATATCAACATACTTCCATCTACATAACAGCATTCCCGGCTTAAATAAAGATTTTCATATTCAACTATACAGAACATTAATATTGTAGTAACACTCAAAGTTTACGTATTCCAAATATTTTAATTTTTAAGAGGCAAATTTTCAGTCCTTATTTTAGCTCTATTTTACCTGCTTTCACTGTTCTTTGATAAATATGAAAATGAATAATTTGCACTGAAGGATTCTTGAAATTCAATAAGACTAAGAAACCTTAAATGTCCGGTGGCTCAAAAAAAAAAAAAAAAAAAAAGAAGGGAGAGTGACATACGTCCTTGATTCCTAACTTCTAAGAAAGCACTAGTCAAATAGACAAAAAAAAAAAAAAAAAAACAAAGCTCCTTCGTTGGTTAGTTCAGAACTTTAGATTAAACCGAACTTATCCAACACAGGCCCTACTACTTCTACTACCACCTTTGGGACCGAGGAAAAGCATTTTCTCCTGTGTACCTAACATAATTTGATCGCAGAAAGGAGGAGATACAAAATTAACGTTATTCCTTTTTCTTTCATTTATTTGGCAATTTCCTTTTCAACTGTACCTTTTATTACAGTTTTATAAACAAGGATATATATATATATATATATATATATATATATATATATATATATATATATATATATATATATATATATATATATATATATATATATATATATATATATATATATAAATATATATATATATATATATATATATATATATATATATATATATATATATATATATATATATATATATATATATATATATATATATATATATATATATATATATATATATTAGAATGTCACAAAGCGGTTCCTGACTAACCTGCGGTGAAATACGCAGCCCGACTGGTCAATTGAACAAAGTCCAATAAAAATGTAAATTTGTACATAAATTCCATTGTCAACTGAATTACGAGGGCAAACCTGAAGAGACAACGACAGTAATCCC
This sequence comes from Macrobrachium rosenbergii, assembly GCF_040412425.1. Lineage (NCBI taxonomy): Eukaryota > Metazoa > Arthropoda > Malacostraca > Decapoda > Palaemonidae > Macrobrachium > Macrobrachium rosenbergii. The sequence continues at coordinate 2,921,573 of NC_089757.1, forward strand.
CCACCCCGTCGCGCTCTCCCTCAATTCAAGGTTGACATTTTTGCAGTCAATATTTACCCTACAGGATCGATATTAGCTGATGTGGCTCTGGAAGGGTGTTTCAGATATTTTCAAATGGGTATACTTAACACCTTAAAAATAAGGCCAACACCTAATAATGTTGCCGAGATTAGAGGTACGCTTTATAAAACAAAAACTAGTGTAAGCCGTAGCAAATATGCCGTTCATCAATAATAAATGTGTGGCGTATGAGCATAAAAGTTTTTCAGTCAATACTTTAAGAGTATCGCCTGATTTTTAATGCACATGGCACTATTCGTTTACCTGAGCAACAAACCTCTAGAGCGGCCTACCCCGTCAGTAAATCAAAGGCATCTTTGTACATTAATTTGCAATTTGCTATACCAAACACACAAACACATATATATATGTAATGTATATATATACTGTATATATATATATATATATATATATATATATATATATATATATATATATATATATATATATATATATCACTTGCTAGAGATTGATTCCTAGGGAATCTGATCCTCATCAGGAACAGACAAACAAGCGCTATAGTCAACATTTTTATTCCACTGGGACGTTTCGGCTTTAACACACTAAGCCATTTTCGACCTCAAATAGAGGCAAAACACCAAAACATAAAACTTTAAGTTAGTCAAATACAAATCAAAGAAAGGTGACACTCGAGAATAATCTTTTATAAACCCGTTATCATAAAAAAAAAACACTACTCAGAAAACAAAACACAGTGACTTAAAACTAATACAACTCAGTGAATTACAATAGCCAATAAAACTAAGAAAAAAACAAACTCAAGACGAGGTAAAAAAAAAATCAAATAAAACACAGAACTAAGAAACATTAAAAAAAGACAAATACGAAAAGAAAAATTACACAATAGATAAATGAGCCTAATGACTGGAGAGCGAGAGAACAGAAAATCAATAGATTATAGATAACGGAAAGGAAGACTGATCTTGGTTGAGTGGTGGCTTAAGTTTGTGAATATATATAGATTCTAAAATCCTTAAATGAGACGATTTTGAACAAGAATATACAATTTCAAAATCACTTATGCTAAGTCTTGCCTGATTGGATCTACTGCAGTGTTCACGGATGGAAGAAGACTGCTCCTTGACTGCCTGGTCTCTACCTGTCCTGTCACTGATCCCTGCGTGCTGGCATTATCTCGTTTGAGCGCCTTTATGGAACTACCCAAATGCCCCAATTGGCAGTTGGGGCATGTATAATAGTAAACAATACCAGAACGCAATAAATCAGGCAGTTTACCTTTGAAAGAGAGTAAGGTTTTTATTGTAAAATCTTTACTAAAAATGAACTTAAAAGTAATCTGTGGATAAAATCTATCAAAGCAGTATTTCAATTCCCTCTCAAGTTGCTTAATTGATTCACCAATGTAAGGCAGTTTGCGATAAAAATACTAGTTTAGGAACTGTGACAACTGGCACTTTAGGACTGTAAACATTTTCCAGAAACAGTCTAATATGTTTAAAGACCAAATTGGTTGGGTAACAATTATTTCCGAAAATTTTTACCAAGGATTCCATCTCTTCAGGAAACAAAGTGAAATTGGAGCATAAATTATAAGACCTGTAGATAAAGTATTAATTGCATTTAATTTGAAAATGTTTGGACAGTGACTGAAAAAGTGGGTTTTCCTGTAAACAGAGAATGAACTCTCGGATTTGTCAATGCCTCAACTGCCAATTGGGGTATTTGGGTAGTTACATAAAGGCTCTCAAAACGAGATCCTGCTAGCACGCAGGGATCAGTGACAGCACAGGTAGAGAGTAGAGACTTGGCAGTCTAGCAGCAGTCTTCTTCCATCCGTGAACACTGCAGTAGATGCAATCAGGCAAGACTAAGTATAAGGGATTTTAAAATTGTAGATTCTTGTTCAAAATTGTCTGATTTAAGGATTTTAGAATCTATATAATTCACAAACTTAAGCCACAACTCAACCAAGACCAGTCTTCCTTTCTGTTATCTATAATCTACTGATTTTATATTCTCTCGCTTTCCACCCATTAGGCTAATTTATCTATTGTGTAATTTTTCTTTTCGTGTTTCTTTGTCTTTCTTAATGTTTTAGTCCTGTGTTTTATTTGATTTTTTTTTTTACCTCGTCTTGCATTTGTTTTTCTTAGTTTTATTGGCTATTGTAATTCACTGGATTGCATTAGTTTTAAGTCACTATGTTTACTTTTCTGAGTAGTGTGATTTTTTATGATAACGTAGTTTATAAAAAATTATTCTCGAGTGTGACCTTTCTTTGATTTGTATTTAACTAGCTTAAAGTTTTATGTTTTGGTGTTTTGCCTCTATTTGAGGTCGAAAATGGCTTAGTGTGTTAAAGCCGAAACATCCCAGTGGAATAAAATTGTTGACTATAACTATAGCGCATGCTTGGTTGTTCTGATATATATATATATATATATATATATATATATATATATATATATATATATATATATATATATATATATATATATATATATACATGTATGTATGTATGCATATCACATGCATACAGAGAAATGTATTGAAAACGAAGTAATCGCCATCCCTCCTCTCCCACTATCCAAAAAAAAAAAAAAAAAAAAAAAAAAAAAAAAAAAAAAGCTAAGCAACGTCAAGTCTGACAATTTCAAAAATGAGAAGGGGATGCGAGCAGATCAGAAGCATTATGCAAAATTACTGGCGGGATAACGTTTTAGATTCCTCTATTTCAATCAAGACTTTGATCATCCACTTTTGCCATTTGGCTATTAGGACGAAGCATTCGCCGTGAGGGAAAGCCACTTTTTAGATCGTCGGAATATGGCAGGGATTCAAAGCAAAATAAAAAGAGACTGTCGGCGATTCCATCTACTTCAAGTGATTAAAGAAAGGACGGCCCGCCATGTTGACGCACGAGCGGCTGGCCTGAGTTCGTTTTAAGCTTTCGCGTTCTCCTTAATACTCTATATATAGACAACTTCCCTACGCAGTCTTAACCAAGTTAAGGGTTCTCGAAAAAAGTCACTGGTTATTACAAGCGCTCGTGATTAGGTCGTAATTCATAAAACCAGTATCCTTTTTACCCGAGGCAGCTCAAGATATATAACACTAATAAAAGTGACTCCCACGTTAATATAAGTTATGGAAGGGACGGTAAGACACGATTGAGGTCATTCTACAGTACATACTTGCATAAGGGCAGTGAGAGAGGCTGGGCCCAGCATGGGCACAGCTAGTCTAAACGTGGAGTTCTTGACCCCTATATTATCGATGTTAAACCATAATAACTGTATTGATACACAATGCGTTGTATAATTACCCCTATATTATCGATGTTACAAACCATAATAACTGTACTGATGCACAATGCGTTTTACATAGCAAGATGAACACTGAATTCAGTCTCACAACATTTAACTATGAAAGAAATAAAGACAATAGGAGAGGATTTTCTACTAACAAACCTAAGGCCTTTAGTGCCATTTAAAGAACAAGCAGATCTACCCATTCTTTTCTCTTCTCTTTCACTACATTTACTCTCCTTCCCTGACTGGTTATGCCCTATTCAATTTGAAAAAAAAAAATGCACCAGAGCCTGACCTCGACCCTTCACCAAGAATGACGGACACCTGAGCCCGGGAAAGAGACGGCAAGAAGTTTCGACTGACTTATTATTACTACCTGTCGTTCCAACTACCAGGGCCATCGACGCTGCAAGTAAATTGTCTGATACAACAGTCTGTGGTACAGACAATTTTTTCAAAAAGTACATTTTATTGACAAACGGGTGGGTAATAATTCATAAGCACAAATTTCAGTGATTAAATCGATACTGCAGTTGACGGACCTGCGTACCAATCCCAAACCGAAAAACTACGCAATTCCACTGCGGAAATTTAACACTCGCAAAACCTTTAATCCACGAAGTACAGATAACAAAAGGAATCGGTATCATCGCTATTTGATAAAATAAAATAAAACAAAATAATCCGTTTCATTTACAGATAGAGTTACAAAGTACAAAATTTATATCATCAATAACTTGGAAAAATTATTTTACAGCATCAATCACCGAGGTCAATAACTTGACAGTATTAATAACTGACGTAAACAAATTGCCAGTATCAATCACAGAGGTAAACAATGGGAAAGTATTGATCATCATGGTAAACAATTTGACAGCATCAATCACTAAAGTAAATAATTTGACAAGAACGCAACAACATCATTTTACTATAAAAACGTGCTTTTATTTACTAACATTGTATTAAGCCTTCAACGTCATCGCTCTCATAGGCTTTCTCATCACCTTTAAAATATTAAAACCTGTTACTCGTACCATGGCTTTCATGTTTTTCCCATCTTTCCCTACAAATTCCTCCACCCAGAAACTTTCCCCTCAACCAAGGAAATAAGGGGAGGGGGAGGGCGGGGTAGGGATGCCAGAGCTGAGGTTGTGGGGAAGATGGAAAGAACGTTAGTAACTGAAGGTGAAAATTATCAAAAGTTTTTGAAGCCCTTTGGTCTTGAAATTGATCTTCCTCGGCGCAAAGTTAGGAAGTTGGTGTATATTTTTCTCATAAAGACTTTGTTTTGGAATTTTAGGGTGTTAAATGGAGTTGTCGATCGGTGGTGTAATGAAAAAACGCTCCTTCGGAAGATTGAACTAAATTATGTTTGGAAGGGAGACACAATGTCCCGGCCCCTTACCCTTCTCATGTGGGGGGGGGATAAAGTTGGAATTGGGTAGCTAAGAACGGGGGTTGTTAGAGGCAGTTGGGAAAGGGACATGATTACAGGGATGAAGAAAACGAAAGAATCCCCCCCAAAATCATTTTTGCCATATCAATCAGTCGCTCGAGTCGCTCCTCGAGAGAGAGAGAGAGAGAGAGAGAGAGAGAGAGAGAGAGAGAGAGAGAGAGAGAGAGAGAACTGAATCTCATTTTGTCGTCTTTCCATGATATCAGAGTTAGAGGTGACAAAGAAAAGTACTTTTTTAACATCTTTTACCTGTTTCAGTGAATCGTTAATTATTGGCACCCTTGGTAAATGGTAGCCGGGCAGTGCCATAACAATTTCACCCCTAGTCATATTTCATTCGGATACTTGGCACTTAACACAAGAATCCCTGGTCTACATGGGGCTGCCTTTCACACCGCTCGTTTTAAATTAATAATGAACCTCATTACATTTCCGTTCTTTTCACTGAAAGATAAGATATAGGGAATATGGTTGGCTAGTAGTTCTCCTATGATGTTTTAAAAACTAACACAAACGGCTCTCTTCCGGATCAAAATTCAAGGCATTTCATAACTTCATCAATAGGCAGGCCTTTTAATTAATTTTGATTTACAAAGTAAAGGCATCGGTCACAGCTGCACCTATGTTGACACATTACTTCTCTGGGCCCGCGTTCGACTCTCCGGCCGCCCAATGAAGAATTAGAGGAATTTATTTCCGGTGATAGAAATTAATTTTTCGGTATAATGTGGTTCGGATTCCACAATAAACTGTATGTCCCGTTGCTAGGTAACCAGTTGGTTCTTAGCCACGTAAGATAAGTCTAACCCTTCGGGCCAGCCCTAGGAGAGCTGTTAATCAGCTCAGTGGTCTGAGTTAAACTAAGGTATACTTAACTTCCCTGACCTTGTGGGCCTATTGCGGTGTCCTACATTTACTTTTCCTTCTCTGGCATCACTCCAACTATACAGACATTAAAAAGAAATAGAGACATAAAAAACCTCTTGTCTCGGCCTCATATTTACAGCAAACCAGTCACTCTCACGCCTACAAGCTCTAACGCCTTCCCCCTTCCATAGGTCCTCAACACACTCCCACAGAGTCTTTCTGTCAGATTTATCACATTTCTAGGTCCACTTATGCCACATGCAGATTTTTCCATTTACTTGCAAACTTTTCACATTAATACCATAACAAATATTTGATTTCCACACTCTTTTCCCAGAGTAGAGCTACATTTTTCTTCCCTTGTCAAAAATTCTGTTCTAAGTCATCTCTATGATAATCCTCCCATACTCCTTGCCAGGTATATTAAGCAAGCTTATACCCCTATAATTCACACAGTCTCCTCTGTCATCTTTCCTCTTATATAAAGGAACAATGCTTTCCCTGATCAACTCCTTTGGAACTTGTCCCTTACCCAGACATACCTATCAAACCCTTGTCAGCCACTCATTTACACTTTCTCTGCCGTATAATAACATCCCACATGTGATCCATAAAGCTCAAGGTGTTAAACTTTTGATTTTCAACTCTTTTTGAAATGAGGTTAGCAATCCATACTTTCTTGTCTTGGCTGCAACCTTCCACAGTCAGCTAACTACTAGACACAAGATTCGAATCAAATGTTAACAGAGCAACGAAGGAATTTTAACAAAACAGGCCTAAAACTTATTTTTTAATTGGATCGCTCTCGGGTCTGTCAAAAATTAGGGAAGGTTAGGCTAATAACCACAGGACCACGAAAAACACTCAAGCATGCGCGCTCGTAGTGTGTACACACACACACACACACACACATATGTATGTTTGTGTGTCGCATCCTCGACATATGTATCATTTAGTCCTAATTACAAAACGACATTTCTGAAAGACTATAAAGCAAAAAAATGGACGATTTCCTTGGTCTATTCACGACACATGAATAATGAATGAAGACGGAGAGGATGTGACGAAAAAAAAGTTGAAGACCATCATAAGAAAATATCATTTGGTCACCTTCCTTATCTAGTCGGAATGACAAGCATTTTTTCCTCCTCTTTTCGCCTTTGTTCCGAGCCGAAAAAGAAACCGAGAAACCACAAATTGTGAAGCGAAACCATTGTGGTTATCCATCTCCTTCCAACGCAGGCCTAAGAAAAAAATGATTCAGTTTCCAAAACGTATTTTTTATCCGGTTTCTAATCTGTCACTCGCAGCGCCGGTAGGCCTAAAGGGGCGAATACATATATTCGAGTGTATTGTCCACTTTTGTTCATTTGTCATTGGCGATCAATTCATCTTTTAATGTCTTCACAACCATGTTGTTCTTGCCTATGTGGTGGTGTTCTGGTATTGTTCAGAAGTTAAAAAACATTTATAAATCTGTGGGTTGTTTAGCCACTTAGCCATTGTTTCATTCTCACTTATTGAGGAAAAAAGAAAAAAAAGAAAAGGAAGGAAAAAGGAGGGAGAGAGAGAGAGAGATAATAACTATTACTCGGTTAAACGATGCCTGTATCCATTACTTAGTGACTAATGATTCTTTAATCAGTAATCATTATTAACGTTAAAATAAATTTGAGAAATGACCAGGAGTGGAGAGGCCGCATAATAAGCCGAGTTTAATAACATGGTCCAAAGATGAGCTCATGATCTCTCATGGATTCCAGTCATTTTCATTCTGATTATACTTGGATCAAACTTAGAAATATGATTATATACGGATTACATTTGGCATTAATTAGCCAAGGAAAATCAACAAAAAAACAGACATCAGTAAATAGTTCACTGAAAATGCACCTATGTTTAATTAAGTATTTATATCAGCAAACAGGTACACACTTAGAATGCTGATTAATCCCTCTCTATCTATCTTTCTATATATATATATATATATATATATATATATATATATATATATATATATATATATATATATATATATATATATATATATATATATATATATATATATATATATATATATATATATATTGTCTTTTTTAATATACGCTTTTACTTCCTTCTGATTCACAACAAATCTGTTCGGGTTATGGTTGCCGGTCCTATGCTTTTCTACTCTTCCTTTAGCACTCACAATCAAAAACTATGGCGTACATGATTCACTGCTAAGGTCCACAAGGCACAAGAATAATTCAAGATCGAACTCGGGGTCTGTCGCCTGAGGGGCGAGATCATTAACCACTGAGGTGCAGGATAACCGTCACAGTGTAATTACTGTAATACTAGAGAGTAACAATTTCGTTAACCGAATAGTTTAGATGCTCTATAAAATAAAATGCATACATTAATTAAATTAGGATTTTTTAACAGGCGAATAATTCACAACCACCGGTTTCGACATTACAAGAACATAAGGAATTCCGGAGTCCCACCGGACTTCTTCAAACGGGATAAAATAAAGTCGACATAGCACCCATTTTCTCTACAAATAGCTATGTTACAACCCAGCAATTTCATTTAACCGTTATACATAATATATTTACTTCATTTTCATACACTCCTATTATATTTTCATTCAATTTTCAAAAAAAAAAAAACGTTTTTGGCAAGCCAAAATTAATTTCTTTGCTCCATGTACACCAGTTGGCAACATCACCGCTTTCTCAAATATGCCAGGAGGTGATTGGCTTATCATCTCTCTCTCTCTCTCTCTCTCTCTCTCTCTCTCTCTCTCTCTCTCTCTCTCTCTCTCTCTCTCTCTCTCTCGCACCTTTCAGCTTCTTAATCGCTGCAACTCTGACGTAGTTAGTGATGCCTGTAGATTGCACAGCATGATCCTTTTGCAATATTTCCTTTACGATCCTGTGCTCGCTCGAGTCTCTGCTCGCTGAAGTAAGAACTCAATTTTCGCCAGATCTTCCTCTATGGTTGGATTTGCTTCCGGATCCATTCCTACACTGTAATGACTTCCAATTTAATTTACTGAGATTGCCTTCGGCTTTGCTTAAGCAATTTCAAATAAAGCTTCCATTTTAATGCAAAAATTCAGATTGGATTGGTCGGCTTTACATTTCATTCCATCGATGATTCAATCTTACGTCGAAAAAAAAGTTCAAGAAATTACGTAAATCAGTTTTTCACAGAGGCAGAAAAAAAGGAATAATAAATTATTTGTTAATTCTACGACTTTATATCTTACTACACTTACACTCTACTTTCATGTCGGGGAAAAAATCAAGAAAATGTACAAAAACAATAGTAAAAATAATACAAAAGTTCAATGTTCATTACAAGGAAGTCACCACTAAAGAAAATAATAATAAAATCGGCAATGCAACTCTTATCATCGTAACCTAAAATGATACAGGAAGGTTTACTAACAAAACATAATGAAGCCTAACCCCAACAGAAGTGAATGATTTTCTGCGTTCTGCTTTTGAGAAATGTCCAGACGATAACTGGGGAGACATCTATGACCTCCCATAGAGGGAGAACAAACTTTCCTTTTCCATGAATAACTTTGCATATAACAATAGGTTTGTCTGAAGCCGCAGGCGCCCACACATGACATGTTCATTTACTCAGCCTAAAAGAAAGAAAGGAAAAAACACATTTCTCTGGAGAGAAAAATCACTCGTTGACGAAAAGAACATGAAAACACAACACGTGCGAAAGACACGGCCACAAATATATCGTTTAATATCCAATTCACTACACGTCGGGAACAACTTAAACCCAAGGTAATTGTAACCGATAAGCGCTTCGTCACCAGTGGGATTCAAACCGCTGCCTGGCTGAGAAGCAAAGAAAATCCACACAATATTCAGTGCCACATTCACAGAGAGGGCTCATCAGCAACGACTTGACCCCCTACACACTGCGAGTTCTTCATTGGAGGGGTGAGTAGCGCTCTCGGCTAGCACGCTGTTGGCCCAACGTTCGAGTCTCCGACCGGCCAATGAAGAATTAGAGGAATTTATTTCTGGTGATAGAAATTCCTTTCTCGCCATATTGTGGTTCGGATTCCACAATAAGATGCAGGTCCCGTTGCTAAGTAACTAGTTGGTTCTTAGCCACGTAAAATAAGTCTAATCCTTCAGGCCAGCCCTCTCTAGGAGGGCTGTTAATCAGCTCAGTGGTCTGGTTAAGCCAAGATATACTTAACTTTAACCTCTGTGACATTCACCTCTTATCTTGTAGGATTTTTCGCGCATTCTCGATGTTAACTTCCTTCTTTTTTAATACCTCCTCTACCACCCCATCTGTTCAGCTGTTCTATGTAGTCTTCTCCGGTTTCCTCCCAACATATGCGAATCATACACTCTTTTCACCACTCTGCTGTCTTCCGTTCTTTCCACATGACTGAACCTCCTCAAATACTTGGACCCATCCTTTCACGCATGCAAACTATTTCTGCCACTTCTACGCGTCTCCACATTTCTTACCATTTCAATCTTCTTACGTCACATACGATATGTAGATAATTCATCCCAACTAAATGGACTTTTTTTATGTTTCAAATTCGAGATCCACACTTCAGTTTCTTAGAGGCGATTTCATATCCCATGTGAGGGAAAACAACTTATAGTTGAAAAAATTATAATATATGCGTGCGATTATCTGCAAATGAAAACACATAAACACACTTGCACAAATACTAATTCGTTTGTATTCCAAACTATACTTAATATAAATACAAGTCTCTGTGCACTTATGCCAGCGCATAAGCCTAGTTCGAATGGAAAAATTAAGGTAAAATGGTAGAGAGGTGTGACATTATCTCATGATAGAGAAGACTTGTTTTAGCGTCGCCTATGAGTCATTCTCTAGCGAGAGAGAGAGAGAGAGAGAGAGAGAGAGAGAGAGAGAGAGAGAGAGAGAGAGAGAGAGAGAGGATGGCTTCCCAGAAGCGTATAATTTCCGGGTTCCTTGCTCTTGGTACCATTTTCGTGTACCGCCACTCATGGGGGATAGGCCTATCTTCACATCACAGCGAAGACTAAGCTACACAAAGGAAAAGAAAGCTCCAGCTCCCTGCCTATCTTCACTGGAGCTTTCTTTTTTCGTGTTTTAAGTTCGTCTCGGTTGATGGCTGAAGGGGAATGGAAGTACGCAAGACAGAAATGTGTGTTTAGGCGTGCGAGACCCAACAATTACTGGAAAGAAAGGGTAACTGACTGAGTGATTTTGAATCAAATACTGTCGTCACACAAGGAAAGAGTTGCCTTGCTTATCTTGTCACAGAAGGCGGTATCACAAGACGCGCTTTCCTCACAGAAGGCAGAATCAGAGGAGCTCATTTTGCTCACCCGTGGCGGTGTCACGCGAACACGTTTTCCGAAGTGCCGTCAACAAGCCTGTGTTCCTTCCTGGAAGCTGTGTCACGTGACCGCGAGTTCCTTACTGAGGGTGTCCCCTTATAATATGTAGTATCTTGAGTCAAACTCTGCCTTATTTATTACATATCATCACCACTAGAAATCAGCAAAAATTCATAAGAGTAGCGCCAAATGTGCATTAACGTTTGCAAACATAAGCACCTTGATTTTCTTATTGTCGCAAAGTAGAGAAAGATGAAACGTTTTCACTTTACTTTTTTAGCTACACAAAATCAATCTCAGCATAAGACGGCACTCTATAACGACATCTACGGAAAATATCGCTCAAGTAAAATCATTATTTCAATAGTTTTCTCAGTTAGATAACATAAAGCGTATCACCTGAGTAAGACCGAATGGCACTGGTTCTCGAAGGGAGGAGATTCCTGAAACGGGAAAACACGCTTATAGTTTACAATCTTATTCATTTATGACGTTTTTATTCACTTGAACTGCACTGGTGGTAAGGTAAAGGAAGGTCCCTAAAATCTATACGATTCTTATTAAAACGATCGCTATTTATGTTGCAACTGTACTACTACTACTACTACTACTACTACTACTACTACTACTACTACTACTACTACTACTAAATTTAATTATTTATTCAAGTGCAACAAGGTATGTTTCCAGCGAGTATTAATCCCGTGTAAAAAAAAAAAAAAGAAAATAAATGAAAGGAGAAGATGGGAGAGAATTCAGTGAACTGTGACCTTTCAAGGCAGCAATCCATTTCCACACAAACTTAATTTTGTCTTCAAAAACAAACAAACAAAAAGAAAAGTCATTCCCCGGACCCAGCCGTAGTTTTAAACACAGTGAAACGAAACATTCTCCAAACACATTCCCCAAATTGGCCCACGTTACGGGGCGCTGAGTAACAGAATGTTATTGTTATTGCACTACGCAATGTTTTACATTCTCGACTGCAGTGCATCACTGGGTGCCTCGGTGTATCACGACGAGTCCTTCTGATTACCGTGGGATCCAAATTCTCTAGACGGATCAATATATTTTATAATATATTAGGAATTATTATAAAGGTTTCACGAGGCCACGTAATTACATTCCTAAAGCACCAAAGGTATTAATATTATATTTTATGATATGGTATATTACATTATACTGTATATTATTGCTAACTTGAACTATTTGTTCTTAAAAGTGAAAACTGGCGCAATGTCAAGTTAAAAAGAATAGTTAGCTAAGTATGACAAGACCACAAGGAAAGAATAAACGTAAGAGACAAAAAGCACTGCAGCTGAGAACCAAAAGAATGCTACAAAGAATATTAGCACTGTCGACCGACTGACTGCATTCTGTTACATGGCGTTCATTCAACAAATAATTATTTGCTATAAATAATTAGAAAGTAATTATATGCCACAAATAGTTATTTGAAAATAATAATTGCTACAAATCATTCAAAATAAGTCCTGGTTCGAGACAAACCCCGGACAGCAGTCAGGGCGCCTTTAACTTGACTGCTGAATGATGGTTCTGTTGAATTATATATATGTGAGAAAGTTTTATATGGAAGCTGCTTTCTATATCTTCCCGACTGTACCTCCTCGTCTAAAGGAGGAACTTTCTGCCCCCCTGTGTGTTCCCAGACTCTTTTACCTAAAGCACTTGTTTTGCAGCCAATGAAATCCTTTTAAGAACCTATATCAGCCTCGGTTCAAAAAGAAAATATTCATGACGAAAAATGCCATTTAATTCCTTTCTGATTTCAAAATTTTCAGTGTTAGCTTATGTTAGAAAAGGTAAAGTAGATGTCACTGTAAAATATAAACAGACAACAGTGCTTAGTAAACTCTTTTAAGCTCTGCACGCAATAAATAATTCCTCAAAAGTTGCGACACATGACTGCCACCACGGCCGAAGGAAACGGTAGGAGCAAAGTGTCCCACATAAACCTTGACATTATTTCAGACCCTTCAAAACTCACTTTCCCTCTTTCAGAAACATCAGTTTTTGCCTGCGTTTCTTCTGCATGCTAATGAGGCTCTTCCATCATTTTCGGTTCCCGGTCTTCCAGCCACCGGCCTCCCCCTCCCTTTCATTGTGGGGTGCAGGAGACACGGCCTGTCATCGCCAGCAGCCAGGGCCTGCGTGACTGTCCCTCAACCGGCCCTGTCCCTGACCCACACACTGACAATAAACCGTCCACTTTCCTGATGGAAACAGCGGGGTGTAACTGGAAAGAGGACGCGGGACGACGGCGGGGGACGAAGTAACCAATGAGAGCGGATCAGCTGGAGGCGTGGAATGGTGTCGCCCACAACAACTTGATTTGTGGAATGATGTGTGGAAGTAGGGGACGTCGTCGTGATGGCCAAAACATCAACGCAACGATACCACAGGAAGACAGCGACGTTTCCTCCGCGAGAACCAGCAATAGGAAATGTGGGGCTCTCGTGTCCTTTTCGGAGACACAAATGATTACGATTGCAAGGTTTGTATCAAGCAATAACTTGTCCTGCGTAGGCAGACTGTTCCAACACGATATCCTAACTGATTGATAGCATGGTACCAACTGACCTACGTAGGCTTCCTCAGCTACCGACGGAGCATAACTGATTTAATAGCATCGTACTTATATCCAGCTTGGGTTTTCTGATCTACCGAACGCCCATACAGTGACTGATTAATTGTGCGGTACTTATTGTCCAACACAGATCTACTGCTCTGCCAAATGAAGATAATTTACCATTTGATAGCAACATGGCACGATACTAGCTCTCCGACGCAATGCTTTGTTAAATGATCATATATTATTTTGACCTCAATAGAGTCTGAAGGACAGCCAAGTACTAACTGTCCGACATAATAATGTCTTATAAATGATCATAACTGACTGACTGTATAACTGGCGACCACAATAAACGAAAAACAAAATAACACTGTTGAAAACATCTCAAAATGAAGAAATAAATTACCAGCAAGTAAAAGAAATACGGAAACTGATGATATCAAATAACAGGAGGCCGAAAACTCCATAGCTTTCCATAACTTTCACTAACTTATTTTTCTTTCTGGGATAAAAAAAAAAGAAAATCCCGTAAGTTTTTCCTTTCGTATAAAAGTTGACCGAAAAATTATTCCCTCTTCTTTTCCCTCCCGGAGTAGTTTTTCGTTAACACATCAAGTTTTTACAATGAGATATAATGCGATAAAAATATTTAACGTCTTGTCATCGGTAACTATTTGCAAATTTCTTCTAACGGAGTCTACTTTCAATGAAAAAGCCTAAACCCCTAACATCATGGGAGAGAGAGAGAGAGAGAGAGAGAGAGAGAGAGAGAGAGAGAGAGAGAGAGAGAGAGAGAGACTGTGTCCTTGCAAGCGACCCACTTTCCAAAGCACTAATTGAGTAAGTGCTTTCCGTTGTTCACTTTTACCAAGGAGACTGCTTAATTGAGAAAAAAGATGCGAAGCAGAAACTCTTTATTTGGCATGAAACTAAATTACACTTAACAAGAATGTGGTGGCTCTAATATACAGTACAATCCCTATAAGAGGAACCCCCTCTATATTTAAGGAGCACTGTAGGTGGTACTAAAGTTTCTCAAGCTCCAATGTTTTCCGCCTTTTCTTTATCATCCGTTCACTCAAGTCGCTTCCAATGTAGCTGATGTGCTTCTCTAACTTCTGAACTGGCCCAGTTTTTTCTCAAAAGAGTTAAGGAACACTAAGCGGTCTCGGTAATTACATTAAAAAATCAAGTGTTTTACAACAACACATTACTGGTCAACTGATTTGTGAAATTTTTCTGTTACGCCAAGCACTGGGCACTTTGAGACACTCGGCGATAAGACAGTGAAAAGAGATTAAGATAAAGATATCCTGACAACAGAGGAGAAGAAGTACAGGATCTAAAGGTGGAGAGGAGAGAAACGCCCACCACCGCCCTGAGAATTTAGCTTAGTCGAACAGCAAGACAAGATAGGCTGCTAAAGCGGCGATAAAGTTAAAGGCTAAAAGTGGGTTTAGCTAGGGGATGAGGGGACTCTCCAAACATTCTTTAGTAATGCCTACAGTGCACCACGTGAGTTGCACTGATGACACTAACCCTCTACAGAGATAACACATTACTGTACTGATGAACTCCTCATTGCCTGTGGCATGGCGACACGGACAGGCAGGACTCTAAAACTGCGTTTAATCGAGTCCTCAGAAAGAAGCAATTTCAAACTATTGTCAAAAAATATTTTTTAAAAATCTGCCGATGCTACCTCCCTCCCTCCCACAGGAGGGACGCAACTATACAATATTAAAAAGAAATGTAGCATAACAACTAGAAGGAAAATGTAATATTAAAGCTGTCAGTATCAGATGTAATCGTCCAAGGCTGGAATGTGGAAGAACAGCTGCCAGTTCCAAAAGTAGCCTTCTAGAATTTTTTAAAACGATGCGTCCTGCGGTCAACAACACGTTCCCTTCATGAATAAAAAAAATAAAAAAATATTTTATATAGTTACAACTTCTTGTCTTTACACGTATTAACATAATGCTTTTACTAAAATGAACACTGGGCGTATACAAAAACAATTCGACAATTAATATACATTAAAGTGCATACCTAAAATATTTAAACAGATATTTTGAAGGCGTTGTATACTGTACACATCGAGCAAAGGGGAATATTTACTTATGATCGTTTCCCCATCAAAAGCTTACTTTTGGTTAATGACCTAAAGACATTACAATATGCACAAGGAGAACTTTTCACATAGGCGTAGGTAAGCATAAACCTTCAACACAAATTCGACCTTCCTGAGTTAAAACATCAACGACTCCCTTTAACCGGCACTACAATTTTAATCAATCAGTTACAAGTGTAAAGCAATTATTAAAAATCTAAACGTTATTATATTGATTCAGTATAATTTTAATGCAACGTCAGAGTGAACCCCAAGTTACTCCGTGAACTATTGAAAAGGGGCTTCATACGATGAACGGTTGCAGAATATACTCAAGCCTATACTTTGTTTTCGATATCTATTTTATGGTTATGGTAGTTGGACCAGAAACTAGATGCCCATCTCAAGTTAAAACTTATGGCAAAACAGAGAGAGAGAGAGAGAGAGAGAGAGAGAGAGAGAGAGAGAGAGAGAGAGAGAGAGAGAGAGAGCTGAATCTTACCCTAAGGAAGCAAAACCCCGCAGCTTCAAACAATAGATATGGGCATCACAAACACTTCGGTAGCAGGAGTCACCCACCAGACCCTACACTCTGAGAATTGTTGATCTCTGAGATTACCTTAGCGGAGGAGGAACTATTTCTCAGCTCATCTGAGTGACCAAAGACTACCTGCAGAAAATATCGATTGATTAAAAGCATTCATTTCTGTGAACTGGTGCCATGATGCCTATGGTCACCGGCTAAGTCCCACCGGAAAGAACCTACACCCAAACAGAGCTTTTCAGAAGCCGTGTCAGCAATCTGAACGAAGTGGCTAAAAACAAGCTCGATGTAATAAAGTTATTCTATGAAATGTGGTTGCATTTCACTTTGGTAAAAGACAAAAATAAAGGTAGAACTGCAAATTCTCAAACCTATGCTAACAGACGAAACAATAGTAATTCAAAACTTCGTGCTAAGGATTGATAATGTCACGAAAGTGAAAACAAGGAGAGGTTAATCATTAGGAAAGCTTGAAAACAGCAGAATATCAGATGTGCCTGATAAGGATGAAAAAAGAAGGCAACAAAACAGAACATTTATCAAGGAAAAGTAAGGAAAAGAGCAAGTGCTTATAGCCGTCGACAAAGGCTGATGACAGACAAGTGAAACGACGCAAAAGGTTGTAATTTTTAACAAACTCAGTTTTGCATCAACTAAAGCAACGAAGGACTGAAGACCTCAACCTTTACCTTTGAGATTCTATCTTTAACTACGGCGCGTATATGCTGAGAAAACATGAGTTTATATTATGAGAAACATGTAAAACCATGACCTTACTTAAGGTGTCTGCCATAACAACTATGTGACAAAGACTGTCATCTGATCCAAAATGTTTTGGAAGTAATTAGAGTAATGGCAAAAAAAAAAAAAAAAAAATTATTTTTAACAGAAAAATCAAGCTTAACAAATAGGCTACGAACATACGCATGAAACTTACATAAATATGTTGAATTCAGCTTATCTAAACATACCAATATATGCACGTGGGTGTAATTTGCGTACTATATGTATGTATGCATGAATGTATAGATAAAATAAGAAACCAGATTTCCTTCCCAAATACTGATATTCAAAAGTTCCTAGAATAATGAGGAAACTAATTTCCCTTCGAAAGGACAGCCAGCTCTATTATCTCTTTAAGAGCCACAACCTCCGCCCTACTGTAATCAGATTAAGCACCTTTATCCCTCCATGTCCGCTCGCTCACCAAAACAATGATTTTTTTATTTACTTTTGTTTACTCTACATGTACGCTAATTCTTGTGAACTATACTTTGATATGATTTTTCTATCATGATACACGATCATCATATATATATATATATATATATATATATATATATATATATATATATATATATATATATATATATATATATATATATATATATATATATATATATATATATATATATATATAAGGCAAATGCCACGAAGAGAAAAGTGAAACAACAGAGTGGTTGTTAGCCTTCCGACACACGGTCTGCTAGTAAAGGACCGTGTGTTCAAAAGGCCTAACAACCACTCCGTTGTTTCACTTTTTCCTTGATGGCATTTGCCTTTATTTATACATTCATCACTTTCTATATCTTCGTGAATCAGTCATACACACACATACACACATACACACACACACACACACACACATATATATATATATATATATATATATATATATATATATATATATATATATATATATATATATATATATATATATATATATATATATATATATATATATATATATATATATATATGGTATGTGTGTGTCCAAATAACACGAGGCCGTGCCCCTTAATTGAGGCTCCTTCCCCAACCCCAAAAGATCCAAAAATTCTTGACGGCCATATTCATAGGCAACATGCTGAATCAGAACACTTTTTCATGACTTACTTCACGTCCTAACACCGAACGCTCATCGACAGGTCCTCAAGTACAACGAGAAATTCAACGCCGATATCATTTACCACTGTTGACCTAAGCAGTGATTTAAACATCCGGTAGTCAGTCGACTGTAGTACAATGCATCCACGGATGGAGAATGGTATGGGGCTTGCAACCTCACTATCCCAAAACATCAGTTGAAAATGTAAGACCACAGTAAATACTACACGTGTGTGTGTGTGTGTATTAATAATATATAAGATATTAAAAAATATATATATATATATATATATATAGTAAATATATATATATATATATATATATATATGTATATTAATATATATATATATATTAACATATATATATATATATATATATATATATATATATATATATGTGTGTGTGTGTGTGTGTGTGTGTGTGTTAATATATATATTTATATATATATCTATAATATATATAATATACATAATCTTCCCCAGCTTTCTAGCCTGTCCTTTACCTTTCCCTACTTTTTTTTCGAGAATTCAATTAATAAGCCATGTTTTACAATACTTTACCTTTCTTATAGCCTATTCCAGTCCCGTCATTCACTGTCCTTTGTTAAAAAAAAGAATCATTCTTTTTGTCTTAATGCCCCGTGAAAGACGTTTTCTTGTTTTCTCATTATTTCAACTTCATATAATTTTTTGACAACCTGTTTCTAAGCGTTCAAATTAGCACATGCTGGTGGCAAAACTGAACACAAGTAAAAGAGCTTAAATTCTGCACCAGTATCCTACAAATGTTAGCAACTGGTGCAAAGTGTGGCAGAGGGAGCTTCAACCAAACTTCTGTTCGTGTGATACTGCTTGGTAGGAAACACTTACTTAAATGTATTCTTCCCGAAACAAAATATTGTTGAACAACTGTATGTGGTTAGTGAAAGGGCCAAATTGTTCCTAAAACTCGTAAGATAAATAAATACATACATAAAGAATTCTTATGTGATTTTAGATGACAAGTATACCTTCTACACGAGGTAAAATATCACTAAATAAGCCAGCACATGAGGCTTCCAAACCTCGATCGCTCTTTTACAACAGAATACAGGAATCTTTCTGAGCAGTTCAAATCAATTCAGAAGAGATAAAAAAAAAATAATAAAATCCCCCCAAAATTCGAAGGAATGGATGGAACTGAACCAAAAGGGATTAAGATAATTAACCAATAATTACTATGAATTCCTCAAGAATGAAAGTCAACAGATTTCTCACACATACAATGACTGAAAAAAAGTCGTACTAAACAACGTAAAACTTTGGATTAATTCTAACCAGAAATAGCGATAAGTGATAGCCCTACCACGAGACAAATCAAAGGAACTATCAAGAAAAAATCAAGCGCTACCTTTGCGTCAGAATAAATCGAACGCGGCAGAAACAACGAAATGCACTCATAAATACGAGACCAGAACCGATAAAAACAGTCAAACGAACGTTCCGGCGTCTCATAATAAAAAAAAAAAAAGGCGGAAGTAATCTAGTATTTCGAGCAATAAAATGAAAGGAGGATGGCTTTCAATTACGGAATCCGACTTCAACCCGCACACCAATCAACAGAATTTCATTACACGCTCCCATCTAAGGGAAGGAAATTTACTGTATGTTCAGCCATATGTTTTGCAAGGTCTCCAGAACACGCCGTTCCCTGGCAAGGAAAAAACACGGCAACAGGAAACATAACGGAGTTTTCTTGAGAGAGAGAGAGAGAGAGAGAGAGAGAGACGCTGAAGAATACTACAAGACCAACCAGGCTAAAACTCCTCAGGAATTTATGTTACATGTTCTATTACCGAGAGAAGATTGCGTGAACAAAAGTAAGCCATTCGTATTCTGTTCTCCTGGAACATGTTCTCGGTTGGAAAGCCATAATGTAAATTTTGCCGGAACCCAAAAATTCCCCGGGATGGTTACGATGTGCGGGAGACTCATCTGATAAGAAACAATAACAGTAAGTGGGTGACTGTGGTCAACATTAACTAATTCTGTGATTGATCAATGAATTTCTTGTTATAAACTGATATCACGTACATATATATATCATCAACGATGTGGAAATTGCATTGTATATATATATATACATAAACAAATAGGATAGCACCTAAATAATGCTTTTAGGTACCAACAGACTACGGTCATTGTTTTTGCGTCACTAGCTTCTACCAATCTCAGGTATCAGGTAATCAAACTGTGTATACTCGTGCATGTAAATGTCCCTCGTTACAGGTAGTCTTGTTACATTAGCAGTAATGATAACAGTATATATACATGGGTTTTCTGCATAAATGTACATAAATGACAGATATTCAGACAATGATTTGATTACTGTTACCTAAAATCGCTTAAAGAGGATCTCTGCGAAGGAAAGCCTCAAATATTTCTTCCTAGGTTTAAAGATCGAATTTATTTCTTTAAAGAAAGGAATCGGACGAAGGAAAGTACTTAAAGGAATTCTGGGAAGTGAAACAACATGCTAAATTTCTTAGCATTATGGAGGACACTCAAAACGTTTCAAATTAGCACCCAAAATATGTTGATTTATTATTAAGATTTATCCAGAGAAACTTGAAACCTAGGGCACCTACCATCCAAATATAACATGTAATCTATAAAACTCAGCTTCACATACTCAAGAGGCCATCAACATGTAATCTATAAAACTCAGCTTCACATACTCAAGAGGCCGTGCAGGATGGAATTCTTTATACTTTACAAAGAGATGAAATTTTGATATATTACCATAATGGCAGAATACAAAGTTAAAGCTGAATAAGTAAAAAACTAAAAAAAAATGGAAAGTAGTTTTTTATAAAAAGAAGTCATTCTAAATGTATAAAACAAGAAGAAAATGTGCAAATAAGTTCACTCGCATCTAGAAAGTAATCAAGAGCTACCAAAAAGACCCCTAATCAGTCTACAGAATGCTATGTCTCATGGAAAATTAAAAATCCAGGCTAGAAAAAATCAAAAGATCTACCAATGACCGGCCCCTGAGTCCATATCCCTTCGCCCCTCAATTTCATGGAAATTCTCAATCATTTCCTCAGATTTCAAGAGCAACGACAGACTAGCGCACAAATTGACACTGAGTAAAGGAAACCACATAATGAAAGGTTAAAGTAAGTTCCAAGGCTCAAATATGAAACGTTAATCGTAAATCAGAAAGGACATGGAAAAAATTCAAGGAAGTCGCCTTTCATGATGTCATCACGCGGCAAAGCACTTGAGTAATTTGTTTAGACTTTATAAATACACCTTACGTTTAAATTCTCTACTCTCGCATCAGAACACTATTCTTTACGCTATTTTACACCACAATTACAGCTTACAGTACCTTGCTAGTCCAGTAATTAAAGAGCTGAGGCTGGAAAAAAACTGCTTTATTTTGTTTCTCAACTGATTTTGACAGTAAATTAGGTTTAATAGCCATAATAAAAAATCTACCCTGATCTGCTCACTGCTATTTCCCTAAATTGGCCCTAATCCAAGATGGCCGCCATCGCCAATATTCAATACCAAAAAATTAAACATCTTCCTAACTAATAGTGCTATAAATGTAAACAAGGCATGTAATCCTATGTTTTGGGGGCCAGGGAATTCATCTTAAACATTTTCAGTAAGATTGAGAAGGTATTAGAGCTTGATCGTGACAACATTCCTTAACTGCATTCCCAAATTTAATATCTAGGAAGTGGAATCATCCAAAAGCTCTGCTGTCCCGTTGTTTTTGGCCTAAATTTTCTGTCAGTCTTTGTACCGCTTGACGTTGTTTACTTTTAGTGTGTTTTTATCTTTGATGCTGAAAGGTTGGTTGTGTGTAGCTGTCTTCAGCTGTAGTTTTATGAGTGTATAATTTTTGATTTTTATTGTATGTGTTGGCGTTCTTTTTATTTATATATAATTTGCCGAGATATTTAAATGTTCGTTTCGTTTTTATAAATTTTTTTTTTTTTTGTACCTATATTCTCAGTTTTAATCAAGTGTGCATGTAATTTAAGTCTGTGAGTTGTAATTTTACCATTAAAATTGTTTTAGCTTTTTTCAACTATTGGATCTTATAATCAGCTCTTATTTTATGTTAACATATTATATTTTATTTTGTAGAAAATCCCTGAAGATGTGGCGATGTTGTCACGAAACGTAGGATTAAAACAAAATGCGTATCATCGCATTCCTACCCTTTATCTGCTTCAACGTATGAATAAACGTCTTGCGCGTCTGATCTGTGTTCTGTATATATATATATATATATATATATATATATATATATATATATATATATATATATATATATATATATATATATATATATATATATATATATATATATATATATATATATATATATATATATATATATATATATATATATATATATATATATATATATATATATATATATATATATAAATTTACAGAGCTTCACTAACTTACAATCCTTAGAATTCTCAACACGCTAATCGGTGAAGTTGCAAACTGGTGATGAAATCTTAAGTCTCCAACTCGAAAAACTCACCAGACGAAACACGTAAAAATAAAAACAAAAAAAGCGAAAGACTGAATAAATGATGATACACTCTTCAACAAAAAGAGAAATAAAAGCTGAGATTATAAGGTACCAGTTGCACAGCCAAATGCTCGTGATGCAGAGTACCAGTCGTTTATTATCACTATTACTGTGTTGTACCAAACTACAAATGGCCAAAATCATGATAAAATAAATTACATGACTTTTATCGGTGTCGTAAGTAGCATTATCATCTTCATTATTTTTTTTAAAAGACATACGACCATACGATAAAATTACATTTTTCCTCCAGGGCAATATTGTTATGAACAAACAAGTACCGTATGAAATTCCAGCAATTATTACTATTGTAGTTGTAGCAACAGTGATCACTGTTATTGCTGTAACTTCAAATTACAAATGACCAAATAATGAAAGAATAAATGCCTGGCGGTGCTACGCTAAGCCCCCGAAATGAATATCCATTATCTACATATTCCCCGGATGATTAACTCCATCCAACGAGAAATTCCGTGGAGCGAGTAATAGCTCGATATGGCTGTTTGGCCGGGCATTTATATCCATTTCATGCTTTACTTGCTTTGATTCGAAACGGTCAAGTAGCTGTCAGGTCGAAACTTTTCCTCAAGGGGAGGAAGGGAGGAGGAAGACCCAGCAAGATGTCTTGGATACAGGAGGAAATATATTGTTTTCGGAGGAAATTTATATATAATTCTTTTTTCCATTTTTTTTTTTTACGAGGGGCTTACCATCAATTGAGGCAGGGAGGGAATTACGTCCAGGTGAAGTCATATCAGAATAACAAGTCCCCTCTCCATTCTCTCTCTCTCTCTCTCTCTCTCTCTCTCTCTCTCTCTCTCTCATTTGTACTTCATTCGTGCTTCTCACATACATGATTGTTAACTACAGCTTTGATACTACGAAGATTTTTCTTCGAGGGTTGGTCGGAAATGTAGACCACCGTCAACAATGGACTGGTTCCATTCACTGGAGACTGCAGAGTCGGACGACCACCAAACCACACGAAATTGTCCTTGGTATATGGGCAACATTTCCAACAAATTTCGGGACAACCATCTTATACCGAAATAAAGTAAAAAAAAAAAAAAAAAAAACGCGCTCGCCGGAAAGAAGGTAAAAGCGGAAGAAAATCGAGAGAAAAAAAAAAACACACCCAAGAAAGCCGGCATCTAAAGTTTCCTTTAATGTATTTAAGGAAAGCATCACAAAAAGTGAAACGACAGCCGGACAGGGGGGATAAACAGATCCCTTTGATATATATAAGGAAAAAGTTTCTTGCGCCTTCGAAGATGCTTAGGAACCGGATGATTCTGAAAGATTGATCGTGAGAGAGCAACTGTTGTGCCGGGGGTGGATGAGTAATCGCACGATGTGGCTCATCCTTCTAAATCATGATGAATTGGGAAATACAAGTCTCCCTTCCAATTCCTTTTTTTATTTCCTTTGACTTCCTTCATCTCGTGCGTGAGCTCTTGAGCGAGTTTGTGTGTATGAGTTGATGTGTATGTGTATTTATGTGTATATACAGTATATGTATGTGTAAATATATACACATATATATGTATAATATATATTATACAAGACAAAATATATATATATATATATATATATATATAATATATATATATATATATATATATATATATATATATATATATATATATATATATATATATATATATATATATATATATATATATATACATACTTGTCTCACTGCCCACTGATATCCTGCGAGCATGGTGGAGGTATGCGCTCTACTGAATGCTAATTATTATTATTATTATTATTATTATTATTATTATTATTATTATTATTATTATTATTATTACTGACAACTTTAAGATTCCTTAAAAAGACCCCATGCACTTCATGGCATGATATTCATTATAAAATTTCATAACTGCAAACAATAAAATCCGAAGCAGCTTCAAACAAGAAATGAATTTATCTTCCACCACAAATTGCTAAGGCTTTAATCAACCTTGGTCCAAGGCTGTCCGTCATATGCGCCAGACCTTGTCGCCTAAAGCCAGAGGAATATTGTATATTTAGTATCACTGAAAACTTTCCCCGGGAAGAGAACAAAATATTAAAATGTTTCGTTTCAAGTCCGCAACGTGGACACCTTGACATTCATGTCTGAGAGGCAAAATAATATGAGTAAATAAAGTGATGATAACAATACGATGACAATTGTCATCAATAAATATGGTTAACAACAAAGGCACGAGTAATAATATCCACCAGATGAAAAATCGTAAAAGAATAAATTTACCAAAAATTCAGCATCTCTGCACCGGTTGGACCAAAAAATAGAATAAAATAAAAAAAAAAAAAGACGGAATCCTACTTCCCTTAATTTGTATGTATTTAAGTCCGCCACATGCTTGAAATTAGAAAAATGGAAAACGCTCTTTCCCGCGGTATTAATTAAAACTTTTGAAAATGCAGTGCGGTTCTCCGACCAATTTTTTCCTATAATAGTGAATAACATTTGGGAGACGGGGTTAGTCGCTGAGGAGGTTGGAGAACGGGGTGGGTGTTTTTGAAAGGTTTGGGGGCGGGGGGGGGGGGTTAAGCATCCTAGGAAGGACCAGGATACACCACGGGAGAGAATAAAACGAGTAACTTTCTTTCGACATGAAAAAAAAATATTTCATACATCCATTAATGCCAATAAAGGCTACATAAACAGTTTACTAACATTCAAATTAGTTAAAGCATACATTATAAATCATCCACAGCAGTTCACATACTTTTGAACAGAAAAGCCAATATATACAGTATACTATAATACAAAGTAATTTACCTACACTATAACGCGAGCACACGTTTCCGTATTGTACATTATGACATCATCTAATCCACAAACAAGATATGCTATACTTTATCTATGTGGACACAGCATAAAAATTTACATAGCATATTACATGTTATAAAAACAGGCCGGGATCACCATGCTATTTACATGCATAGCATACTCATTCAACATACGACATGAAATTTCACAAGCAATATTCACATATACATATCAATTTACGCACAATATAAACATATAAACAGAATTTACGAATAGTGTGCAAATTATACCCATCAAAAAGTCCTTCAAAAGAAGGCATCGTGCTTACCCCATACAAAAATGGGAAAAAAGCACGTTAAAAGAAGAAGAAGAAGAAGACTCATAAGCTGAATAAAAGCTCAACAGCAATTCACTATAAACCGAAGCACACAAATAAAACACGACGAGACGATAAATAAAACAAGGATAGTGTGTAAAAAAATATCAACGGCAGATTTTATCGTTTTACCCACAGTTACCGCTTTGTTGTTTGAATTGTGAAGCTCTTGAAGCATTTGGACGATAAATGCTTATCCGCCTCATTGCCTCCACACGAAGCCACATTTTTTTTCATTCAACCGATTTTGTTTGTTTGTCGCTCCCTTTGTTTGTTGGTATAAGATACCTGAAAATATTGATGGCTATCAATGTCATTTTATGGAAAATTATAATTCAATAGGGGCCGGTATTCGGATCCTTGTCCGGAAGCTGTCTCCGTTGGCATAAATTCGGATCCTTGTCCGGAAGCTGTCTCCGTTGGCAGAAACAGTCCAGAGGTCTACACCAGGCCTTAAGCTTTTACACAAGGGCCGGTGCTGACATAAGCCAGCTAATCTATAACGTTCTAAACCATCAGCCAACCTTCCCTCGTTCGGGAAGGCTGAGCGTCGTCGGAGGAAGCTTCCACTTCATAAAGTTATATAAATCCACTGGGAATCTGTTCCTAATTCACCTTGCAGCAAACAAATGAAAGCGAATCCTTAAGGAAAATGTCAGAAAACTCGTCGGCGTGGCTTGGAATTATAATCAGATGATCTATAAGCGCACGTTTCTCGTACTTTTTGTCGGCAGTGGCACCTTATTTGTCTATAAACAAGCAGCTCCCTTTGCAATAGCGAATACGAAATATCTAGTAAATGACGTGTTTCTTTATTTCAATGCCAGTTATCAAAAATACTGAAAACGCACTGAAAAGATATCTGTTGAAGTAGATGATGGGAAACAGTTTTTATATAGACATACCAGAAAGTAAATATCTCCAATTTTCAAAAGTGAAAACAGGTCCTCTCTCTCTCTCTCTCTCTCTCTCTCTCTCATGTCAAGTATGCGTGAGCATAAAGACCAGTGCACTGCAGATGCAAAACCTTTAGGCTTTGACCTACATAGCCAGCGGCTATTGCGGACACTGGAGCAATCTGGGTAGGCCTAAAACCACACCTGCAACGATTCCTGGTATTGGGGAACGCATCGTTCAAACCTCCTGGAATGTATGGGCGCTGCGATGCACCACACCATTTACGTCGGTTCGTAGCCATAGCAGTGACTGTGTGGAATGCTGAAGGCTAACTATGCCCACAAACGAACGCACGAACGAGGTCAAAATCGAGAGAGGGCGTTTCTCTGTCTGAATTTTTCCTGGTAAATGAGGTTCTTTGTGACAAGTAGAATATGGTTTTTCAGTATTCATTTTCTAAAAGAGAATTTGTCGGTGTATTTCGCTGTGAAAGGCCGTTGGTAATTTCACCTAAAAGACAAAAGCCTTCACCCAATTCTGCCTAAAGTCAAAAAGGCAATTCCACCTAAGAGATAAAAGCCTAAATGACATTATGCCCAACAACTAAAGTCTAAAGGTCATTCTACCAAATGTCAAGCAATTTCATATATGTCGATAATTGGACTTTGCACTTAATACGTTCAAAATTAACTGAAACTTACAAAGACTTTATAATCAGACCCCTACTTTTTCTTTAACTGAGTGCTTATGAGATAGCCAAAATGTGACCAGGCCCGAAGAAAATTTAAAAAAGACAAAGGAAATAAGAGTCCTTGACTTGTGAAAGGATTAAATATTGATAAGAAATATTTTACCTTCGTGTGAAATAGAGCACATAATTCACAATCGCTTCACTGACCTTTCGTAGTTGAAAAAAATAGTCCACTTACCTTTTTGTGTGCGCCTGCTCGAAAGTAAAAAACATTCTTTCACGTTCCCCTAAATCCTTTTGCAAAACGTGTAACTTCTTTAGTCATACAAATCCCCAGTCTACAATGAAAAGCAAAAATCGAAAACCCGGATCATTCCAGCATTAACTGTGTACTGGTTTTCGGATCATTCCAGCATTAACTGTGTACTATGTATTGCTCTTTTTACCATATCCAATGAATTTTCCTCTCAACAACCAACACTATCCTACCCTCACACATCCCGTCCCCCACAAGCAATTAAAAGACGAAAAATGGTGGCATTGTATATAATGACTTGACCTGTATCGTCTCTCATCTTCAACGGGTATACTGTGAGCTTGTTCTATTGACTTTCAAGTTTAAAATGGCTCTCTAAAATATGTAGCATGTTAAATCTTGTATAGAAAAATTTAACTTCGTAAAACAAAAAAGGGCCAAGTACCGAAGAGCCTTAATGGATAAAACTACTAATGGTCATGCTTCTCGGGCTCAAGATTCTGAGAGTGGATTTTTGAAGAAAGTCGGCAATTCTCATGAATCACAGCTACACTTCAGCTCACATAAATACTTGCTTGGGTGAGCATCAGGGAGTTGTTGGCATAAGCTCCCGTGACCATTCTAGGAGTCTGATGGGAGTGGAAAAGCTAACAGTATGAGAGAGAGCTCTACTTTGCATATGTTTATTTTTACCTAAGTTTGTTACTAGTAGGCAAACCAAGCCATGGATGTCTTTAGGAGTGTCCAGCACGAGTATCTTGAAATTGTCATCTGAAACCCATTTCCTTTTTGTCAGTGATTGGAAAACGATCAGGCCTCAACCCTTCATTTACAATGATATCGTTAGTGACATTGAATGATAAGAAATCGATGTGTAAACAATATTTTCAGGAGTAGCTAAAATACCTATTTTCAGGAGTAGCTGAAATATCAAATCAAACCTCGAAGTACAACAATTTTCTCTGCTCACTGAGTATCTTCAGTGCATCAGGCATCTTCAGCTGTTTTCGCTGCCATTTCGTTCTTTTCAATCCGCCGGGAAGAGCTGTACTTTATTACTATATGCGAGCTATTTTTTCTGGTTGAATTGAAATCTATGTAAAATAACTCGATAGGATCAGCATTCGCAAAACAAAGTCTCATACCCAGAACAAATTAACCTCTGCGACATTTGAGATGACTGTCCGAAAGAAGAGGTGAGCAGATGATCAATAAAACATAACGAACTGATAGAAGTTGCCGCGTCAGGAGAGATACATAAATCACGAGAGAGAGAGAGAGAGAGAGAGAGAGAGAGAGAGAGAGAGAGACTCCCGACATCCACCGTCGAGAAATGCTGAGTGACGTCACACGCAATATAATTGGTGAGGTCACAGCGTGGAACAACAATTAGTAGAGGGCGGAAGGACCACTTGTCATCCGGGCATCTGACTTTTACGATCTTCAGCTGGGCTGGGGAGGGGGTGGGGGGGGGGCCACTAAGGGTGAATCTGCCGAGAATTGGAATGGGAAAAAGAAAGAGAGGGGCACAGCGAAAAACAAGGGGGAAGGAAAACGCACGGAGACCTGGAAATTCTAAGTCCACACAGAACACAGAACAGCTGCGAGAAGGAAGACTTTATATTATGCAAATTTGCTTATGTCATTCAAGCACTGCACACACAGGCCCTTCAGTTACTTCGTTCTCGGTAAATATTAATATTAGGTCACAAAGTATATATATTTTTTATCCTCTTAGGTTTATATCCGTAAGTGTTATTCAGCTACTCCTTGGAACCACCATATATTATTTAACAAAATACTGTAGTATTATTGCACTCTACAAAATCATAAACATACTACATTACTGTCATCTCATTTACTATGTGAAAAAGGATTACGAATAGATACACAATTTTCCGAAAATTTTGAAAACTAAGAATTCAAAGTAAACGGTTACTTGACAAGAAAACACGAGAGAAAATATTATTATTACAATATATCCCATATTGAGCATTTGGTGTAAAGTGTAGGGATAGACGTACAAGCTGCAGCTAGAGGTCCGGCTATCAAAGGAGGCCATCAAAAATATTGTTACGATTTAAGTAAAAACCAGTATATTAATCTGTTAGTAGCAACTGCAGCATGAATCAAGTAAGTATACCTTAGTTTAACCAGACCACTGAGCTGATTAACAGCTCTCCTAGGGCTGGCCCGAAGGATTAGACTTATTTTACGTGGCTAAGAACCAATTGGTTACCTAACAGCAGGACCTACAGCTTATTGTGGAATCCGAACCACATTATACCGAGAAATGAATTTCTGTTACCAGAAATAAATTCCTCTAATTCTTCATTGGCCTGCCGGAGACTCGAACTCAGGCCTTAGCCGAGTGCTTACCGAGAACTCGACCGACTCCTCCAACGAGGAACTACTGTAGCAACATGAAACACACGCACACACTTGACCGGCAGGTAAAAGAGCGCCTCCTCTCGTGATACACGTGAACGAAGAAATGTGAAACGAGACCACTTTGCTATGCCCGCTCATTTCGACGGCCCAAGGTAAGCTGATGATGAACGACGAATGTGATTCTGCCAAGGCGTTAAATGCAGTCACAAATCAACAACGCAAACACGATTAAGTTTCACGCTTGCTGCGCGCGCGATTATGAATTGCTTTCTGAATGGAAACTGAACTGTTAAGACATTAATAAAAGGACCTGGTGATACATACAAGTAGTGATATGTTCTCCACATCTGGTACTTTCAACAGTACGTTAAGGTCTTTTGATTAATGTGTAATTTGATTTCAGGCTGTTCAATGCGATAGTGGATTAAGGGGACAGAAAAGCAACACTTATTTAATCAGCACATCACTGACTACATGCACGAACCAGAAATAATATTCGTAATATGAAGAGGAAGAAGTTGAAATCAAATGTGAAAATTTAAGAGTGGAAAAACAAAATGGGAAATGGTGAACTTTAAGATCAACCAGTTTTATCAGTCCTCACATTATTTTATTCCCAGATGGATTTTTCTGCCTCATTCTGCGTTTCCTCTGTTTAAGCAGATTGGCTCCAATAAAGAGCGGTATTTTTCCTGAATAGAAGCAGAAAACTATTAACGTCTTTTCCTTGCTAGACCGAACTTGTTTTAGGCAGGCAAGGCCATCTCGGTATCTGTTACTGAAAGTGCGCGTAGGTTTTTCACCTTTTCCTTAAGGTGGGACGTTCCTCGTTGGGTGAGTCGGTGGCGTTGTGGGCTAGCACTCGCTAGGCCCGAGTTCGAATCTCCGGCCGGTTAATGAAGAATTAGGGGAATTTATTTCTGGTGACAGAAACTCATTTCTCGCTATAATGTGGTTCGGATTCCACAATAAGCTGTAGGTCCCGTTGCTCAGTAACCAACTGGTTCTCAGCCACGTAAAACAAGTCTAATCCTTCAGGCCAGCCCTAGGAGAGCTGTTAATCAGCTCAGTGGTCTGGTAAAACTAAGATATACTCAACTTAAGCTGGGTTGCAAACGGACACTGGTTTGCCATATCAATTCGCGTTTGCTTAAACAGTATGAAGAACTGAACTTGAAACTCAAAGAAAATATATGTTGAAAGAAAGACAAACATCCAGACTTCGATAAACTTTGATCGTTACTTATACAAACGGACCGACCCGACTATATATTGTGGTTACGAGCTGCTACTTCCAAAACTTATTTTAGTCCATAATGTATGCCGGCGTCTTTGAATCGAGCCCCTATAATATGTAGATTATCCCTTACAGCTTCAAACAAGTCAGCTGCAAGAAAGTTTTGAATCTACAAAGTTAATGTTTATGATCCTAAATGAGTTTTGTTTTATAGGGTATCCCCGGAAGGGGCCACTGCTAAGGAATCACGATGATAGTAGTAAAAAAATACAGAATTTTTATTACTATTATTACTCAAAATGTACGGATATTTACAATAAAGAGACCTAAAAAAGATGACATAATGCAAAGCTAGCGTCCACGAACCAAAATAACCATTTGCAAATAAATAAATTAACGTAAAAGGCGGGAGAGACTTCTTTTGCTGTGAGCTGGAGTTAAATGTCACAACTGCTATATAATGTTTACAGTAACGTTTATTTCACTGAGAGCAATATTCTAAACTGAAATAAGTGGCTGATAAAAACGAAGAGAAAACAAACATGCAACAATACTTCCAGCGTTTGACAATGCTTCATGAGCTTCGACAACCCGTAGTAGGCCCTGCTGCGCTGTCGAGCAAATGTGGAACATCAAACACCAGACTAGAATTAAGTAAGGAGCGGAGATCAAAGTCTGGAGAACACTCGCTCTCTCATTTTTGTCCCCACAAAAAGTATTAGTTCTTCAATCCGGCTTCATGACAAAACGAAGTACTGATCGGCTATGCACAAGAGGAGGTGACACCTCCCGCCAATTCATTTCCTGGACGTAACGAAATTGCTATTCTTTTCAATAAAAAAATAAAACTTACAAAGATAAAAGCCACTACCAATTATTTTATAAACTTAGCAGTTTCTCGCGTGTATGATTCATGTGAAAAAATCATTACGGTTTAAGGTTACCTTGCAGGTAAACGCTGGTTCCAGTTTCAAGCAACATACTGCACATATATTTTTGTATGTAAACGCTAATGGGATGTTTATCCCAAACCCGAAAAACTAAACTAAAGGCTTAGTAAAAGAGGCCCCACTGACGTATTTGAGAAAAATTTTCTTGTCTGTAAGATTTTTGTTTGTCCAATTAGCTTTTTACTCTCAGCCCGGGGGAGGCGGGGGGGAGAAATATTTATATAGTTTAAAACCATAAGTGAATAAACACAAAAATTTTTTAAGAAACATTTTTCCAAAACACCTATAAGATATTTTATTCTGCAAACATAATGGAAGGAGACCTGCGCTTTTGTTTTTATAAATATATTACAACCAAAACTTAGTAAAAACATTTATTTTAATTTTCGAATAATTAGCAGTTTTTTAGATCGTCCCAAGGATACCTGCCTTAACTTTAAAAAACAATAGAAAATGCGCCGAAGTTTCTTCGGTACAATCGAGTTTTCTGTACAGCGCATAATGCTGTGAGAAACTCTCAGCCGTGGCCCATGAAACTTTCACCCATAGTCCGGTGGTGGCCTGTGTTGTTGGCACCTACAGCGGGGCCAGACTCACGATCATGACTAAATTTAACCTTGAATAAAAAAAAAATTACTGAGCCTAGAGGGCTGCAATTTGGTATGTTTGATGACTGGAGGGTGGATGATCAACAGACCAATTTGCAGCCCTCTAGCCTTAGTGGTTTTTAAGATCTGAAGGCGGACAGAAAAAGTGCGGCCGGACAGACAAATAAACATCTCAATACTCTTCTTTTACAGAAAACTAAAAATAGCAATGTAAAACTTCGTAAAATACTTTTTTTAATGTCCAGATCAGATATTTTTTCCTCTCTAAGCCACGGGAAAGAAAGATACATTACAGGTAAATCCCTTTCCCAATTAACGTGGATCAGGTGGAATTACTATATTAGAGCTACAACTTTTCACTCGAACTAAAATCGTTGTAAGAGTAGAATTCTGTAGTACAACAGGCGCTGCTTGCTTTTTGGCGAGCTCATCCACAGCGGAGTATTATTTGGTGAGGAAAAACAAAAAGCTGAGCCATTTTTATCTCTTCTACTCTTCCTTTCTCTTCTTACCTGCTTAGTGAGTTCATGCGATCCCTAGTATTGCTATTATATTTCGCGAGAAAAAACGAGGTTGAGCCGATCTTTCTCTCTCGCTACACTCTAGCAAACCGTAATCTCACATAAATACATAATTACACAAACGACCACACCCGTGTGTGTGTGTGTTGAAGTGTGTGTTCTGTTTGTGTGTAAGGGCCACTCTGAGTGAGAATGATTTCAGTGAAAGATAAGGAATAAAAGGGCACAAGCAAAGTGAAGCAAAAACTTATACCACAGTAAAATAGAGAACCCTAAACAATAGCAGAGGGTAAAGAGCCTCAGTTACAATTACATTAAATGCAGCAGCGGTGATAAACACGGAGGAGGAGGAGGAGGAGGAGGAGGAGGAGGAGGAGGAGGAGGAGGAGGAGGAGGAGGAGGAGAAGGAGGAGGAGGAGAAGGAGGAGGAGGAGGAGGATGAGAACTGAAGAAGTCTTCTTCCTTGCACAAGCAGAAGAGGAAGAAGAAATAAAGACGAACTGAAAGAATGAAAAGGAAGGACGAAAAGTACAAAATTAAGAAGGGGCACTGGCACTCTTCCCCCCCGAGAGAGAGAGAGAGAGAGAGAGAGAGAGAGAGAGAGAGAGAGAGAGAGAGAGAGAGAGAGAAAAGGAAAAAAGAAAAGTACCCCTCCTGCTGATCAGAGGAGGACGAAGGAGCCTCTTCCCCTACATGACGAAATGTTGTCGGGGGGCGAATCTCCAAATGAAAAGTATAGCAGTGCACAAGACATCTCCTTCGTCCACTCTGGCAGACTTCCTGTCGCTGGTCAAGAATGCTGAGTGCCAGCTCTCGGAAAGTCATTTGTCCTTTCCCAGGAATTAAGGGCCACATACGCGAGCACTCGCGCGCCAGCACGTTCCGTCTTTGTCCTTCTTTCTGTGGCTGACTTTTTTTTTAGCTCTTTGTCGCCAGCAGAGTTATTTTACATACGTCGAGATGTGATTCATTCGCTTACATGAATCCATAAACATGTCCTCAACATGTATGTGTTAATGTGTATATGTATATATATATATATATATATATATATATATATATATATATATATATATATATATATATATATATATATATATATATATGTGTGTATGTATTTATATATATATATATATATATATATATATATATATATATATATATATTACAAACACACACATATACAGTATGAATATATACATATATAATATATATATATTGGCGCTCTCCCTCTCACGCTGTAGGTACTCTCTCTCTCTCTGTTATTATTTCAGAGAGAGAGAGAGAGAGCACCTGCCACATGAGAGGAAGAGGAGGTGGAAGGGGAATCACAGACGAAACAAAATGTTACCCTCAATCCTGTCGAGGAAGTAGACAGGAAAAGAATCACCCCAAATACGAGAGCAACACTCCAATCTCGGGCGAATAACGTTTCACAACTTATAAGGGTGAAAGAAATATCCGTTATCACAACAATGCACTTAAGTTTTAGAGGCAAATCTATCAATATGAACAATATGATCTCTCCAAAGGCAATTTATAAGAAAAATGAGTAACTTTTATGTATGTGTATAACTGAATCACGAAAAAATGTAACGTGATGAATGTATAAATAAAGACAAAATCCACGAAGGAAAGAGAAGCAATGGAGTGGTGCGGGGCCTTTCGACTATCTGTCGTCCTTTACTTAGCAGAGTCTGCTAAGTAAAGGACGACAGACAATCTAAAGACCTCGCAGCACTCCAGTTTCTCTTTCCTTAATGGATTTTGTCTATTTATATATATATATATATATATATATATATATATATATATATATATATATATATATATATTTATATATAAAAATGTACTGAGTCAATATGATAAAGTAATCAACACACAATCACACGTGGTACAAAATAAATTTCTAACTCACATTAGGATCGATCCCAGTCTATCAACTGAAAGGCAAGGGTGCTGCCAACTGAACCGCACAAGTCATAAAAGAAGCCAGAACCTAAGTACCACTGTACCCATATATATGTGTGTGTGTATACATACATACACATATATTATATATATATATATATATATATATATATATATATATATATATATATATATATATATATATATATATATATATATATATATATATATATATATATATATATATATATAAGTAAGAGCCGTTGCTCTTTAGCACACAATGTTGAAGCGAAGGGACAGGAGGCACCTTGTACAGAAAACAGTTCATTGGCCGACGTTTCGCAACTAACTTTCCAGTCGCATTTTCAAGGCTGAAGCAATTTTAGATACTATAATATTTTAACTTTACATTCAAAAACATTCATATAAATTATATTGAAAACACTGTTATGGATTTGGGCCTTCTGCCATTTAAATAAATATCTTTTTATAAAATAAACCACCCAACTTGACTGACGGGGTCAGAGGGTATGTTTCCAGCCAAAGTCAGCAGGAAATGCCCCGGGCACCTCTCTTCCCTACTGCTGCAGTCATCTCATTGTTTCGCCACTCCCTAAGCCTTTAACCAACTCTCATACAGTGAAGACGAGATTGAACTGACCACCAGCCAGTCACGTGACCCAAGATGGGTCAGAGAATGCCCTGGGAAGGAAAGGAAGCCGGGCATCAGAAGTTGGCGGAGAGCTACAAAGCCCACATCTCCCTGCAGGAGGGAGCGAACTGCCCTGGGACCCACCCCCTTTACTCATTCTAATACGCTAACGTACTATGGCTGCACTGAAGGGAAATCATAAGTGCTAACTAGGATTCAGCCTTGCTATAGAACTACGGGAGTAGATCTTAAGTCAAACAGGTATGCCTGAATTGGGAGGGGAGGATTTTTGCCCAGTCTATTTTCTATAATTCTCTCATATTCAATTTCAAGTTTTCCTTCCTTGTGAATCCTTTTATGATTGGGTAATCAGTGATTAAATGTTCCTTTGCTTAATGAGTTACCACTGCTGAATTTAATAAGTGAATTTAAGTGAATTAGTTATTGAATTAATTGCCTCCTCGAGGCTTAGTTGTTGTTCATTAACTTTGATAGGCCTGCATGTTAATTTTAGTAATCAACGAAGCTCTCTCTGCATTTCAGGAGACGCTACTTCACGTGTGCAATCGAAACTGCCTTCGCATCCCTGTTACCAGTCCGCCAATTCGCTACATTCAAGCCCGTTGCGACACAATAACTACCCGTCCTTACTTTGCGATACCATTCCCTGAAGCCCTTTGTAGCCGGATCTAATTTTACCTCGTCATTTAGCTATAATTAATCATGTTTTCCCTTTAATTTATCATTAATGAATTGTGAGTCCCTTTGCAAGTTAATTGTACTTAATTCTGAACTGTTCTATGTGTAAATAAACCCTTAGAATTTTATCACTGGGTCTCATTGGCGACCGTCCCATTTCCTATTTCCTCTTATAATTACAAGCAGCTAGCCACTTAATCTCAAGGCCAGGTAAGATTGCAATATTATTATTATCCCCGGCCCGCGCTTGTAACAACACTAAAACAATGAAAATCAATCAAAAGTATAAGACAAAAGATAAACAAGAAAACAGTTTTGACATAAAACTACACACAAGAACCCACCTGACCAGTGGAAGTGAGGAGACTGAAAGAAAACATTTTAAAAACAATGGCAGAATGTCTGTAAAGTATCAAATTAGGCTACAAACAATTGCTTAGATGACAGCTGGGTATGTAGAGTTGGAACTGTCTAAATACCCAGTTGTCATCTGCGCAATTGTAGCCTAATTTGATGCTTTACAGACATTCTGTCATTATTTTTTGAAATGCTTTCTTTCACTTCCACTGCTCGGGTAGGATCTTGTGTGAAATTTGATCTTGAATCTGTTTTCTTGTTTGTCTTTTGTCTTATACTTTTTACTGCTTTTCTTTGTTTTAGTGCTTTCAATATAATTTATATGAATGTTCTTAAATGTAAAGTTAAACTCTTATAGTGTCTAAAATAGTTTCGCCTTGAAAATGCGACTGGAAAGTTAGTCGTGAAACGTCGGCCAATAAACTGTTTTATGTAAAAGATGCCTGTCCCTTCACTTCACCTTTATATATTATATATATATATATATATATATATATATATATATATATATATATATATATATATATATATATATATTTATATATATTATATATATATTATATATATACTGTATATATACATATATGTATATTTATATATATATAAATATATATATATATATATATATATATATATATATATATGTATGTATGTATGTATTAAACACATCTTGTGCTTCTGTTTGCATTCATTAGTTGATATGGGTACGAAACCATCTAATCACCAAGATCTGAATGAGTACATAATTCAGATATGGACGCAACAGCAAATTTACCAATGAAATGATCACAGAGAACGATATAATTACAACGGAACGCCCGCCCTTTCCATCCTTCCCTAGCGTTACGCAACATCTCTATTACTTTTCTATACAGAAAAGTAAAAAAAAAAAAAAGACATAAATTATGAGGCAGTGAAGCACGTACACTATCACGGACTTCGAAAATCCGAGGAATCTCACTATTTATCACCTTTCAATAGTTGACGCTTACTTTAGCATTTGGGGTTACCTTTTCCTCCTTTCTTCCTCCACATTCCAGAAACCCTTTTTGGCTACAGTCCTAATCCTCATAACCTATCAGCTCTTAACAGGCCTGTCTTGTCACTGGCATGAATGAGAATTCCTCTGACATCACAATTTTCTGAAAGGCTAAGCCTGATTAAACGTTCAAGCCCATCCTCAACTGTCGCAGAGAGAGAGAGAGAGAGAGAGAGAGAGAGAGAGAGAGAGAGAGAGAGAGAGAGAGATAATAATACACACACACACACACACACACACACATATATATATATATATATATATATATATATATATATATATATATATATATATATATATATATACTTTATATGCCATGCCCTAGGAAGCATTATATTGCACGGAAGGCTACACCTAACAGTACTGAGCTATACCACAGAGGGCCATTACCTTCCGCTATCTGCACTGTTCGGCCCTGATTTAATACGTCTTTATCTCATCGATAGGCCTAAGGTCCAAAAAATTCTGAACAGAGTTGGGAGACCGTCTCCCCTCTCAAGTGTGACCAACGGCTAATGGTCTAGATCTATAGGTTCCAGAGCTGGCTCTAAGACTTAACACCGGAGGGCAGTCGACCCTGGAACTCCAACGGCCACTTAGCGGAAGAAGAACGAGTAGAAGC
This sequence comes from Macrobrachium rosenbergii, assembly GCF_040412425.1. NCBI lineage: Eukaryota > Metazoa > Arthropoda > Malacostraca > Decapoda > Palaemonidae > Macrobrachium > Macrobrachium rosenbergii. Next base: position 2,960,361 of record NC_089757.1, read on the forward strand.
TCTTCCGAATATGAGGTAGGCGACGTTCTGTAATGCCGTCATGGCTACGTTTAGATCAAAGCAAGATGTCCAAAAGGGGTCGCGGGAGGGTGTGAACGGGAGGAAAAATAAAAAGGGGAAAGAGAGCGTGATATGGAGAACCGCGATAAAGATATAGAACGACGGGGAAGACGATCAGTTAGGAGGCAAAAAAAAAAAAAAAAAAAAAAAAAGTGCATGCAAAGGAAGTGGGGGAGGGGGGACAAGAGATGAAAGCTAGCAGTCTAAAAAAAAAAAAAATTGAGACATGGAAACGAACGACAACACAGAAAATGAGGGGAAAGGGAGAGAGAGTGAGAGAAAGAGAAAGCTAAGGAATTAGGCAATAGGTACACCACAGGCAGTCTGCAAAATGGAGGAAAAATGAATGGAAAGAAAACGTCACAAAGATAATGCGACAGCGTAACAGAGAGAGAGAGAGAGAGAGAGAGAGAGAGAGAGAGAGAGAGAGAGAGAGAGAGAGAGAGAGAGAGGGTTGGAAATCAAGTTGGAAGCAACAACAGGCCAGAGGGAGCGGAGCAGTGTTCTTCACTTCAAAGAACGAAAAAAGAAAGGAGCAGTGTAACCGAGTGCTAAAAATGGGGAGAGTAAAATGGATGATGGGAAAGAACATGAAAGGCAGGACTGATGGAGTTGGCGAACACTACTGCACAAGGGAAGAAAGACAGGCGGGGGGAGATAAAAGAATATTCTATCACAGGAGATAAAATAAAAAAAAAAAGAAACTTGAGCATCATAAGGCTACGAGCGACGGAAATGTAAAGAAAAATTAAGAACAAGTTTTCATTTTACATATGAAGGAAGATGAAAATAAATTGGTGAAACTGAATTAATTGAATATAAAATTTAGGCACTGGGACCTTTGAGGTCATTCAGCGCTGGAAAGTTAAAATTGTAAAGAGGTGGAAAGTACGATGGAGGAAAGAGAATATGAACGGAGGAATTTGGTGAAATTAAAACACTAATTGATGAGAAGTATTTCACATGAACCTTCAGCAAAACGCGAAGTGACACGTTCTATAGAGCGACTGTCTCCCGATCAGTAAAGTTACTTCGCTACACCGCTGTCTCTCAGTCAGCGAGGTTGGCACCAAAGAATTCAGTCAGTCAGTGCCTGGACGGGTGACCAACGAAAGTCAAACGCGTTGACACACAGCTCCTCTGGCTATCCGTTCTGCATGGATATTTCACAAGCAACCAATTTCTCGTAATGATTAGCAACAGTAAACGGACTTTGGGATTCTGATTTGTGGGGCAATGGAAAACAATGAGGCCTAAGAAGCCACCAGAACCAGTAACTTTACATCTTGTAACAGAAACCACTGGAAGCATTCGAAGTCTGACATTTGAAAAAGAAAAACAATGTAAACTCTAATAAATAACAAATCCAGCTATTTTACTGTGAACAGGGAGGGAAGGGACCAAACGAAAGTCTGCGGCAAGGAGACCATGTTGGTTGTTGATTACTTGATCTGAATGGAACTAATTTTGAAATTTCAGTGATGGTCACACAGTGCTGAAAACAGTACAAAACACAAAAGAGTTTGGTAGTCAATGTCTCCAGCTGGCCGTTAACTGCTCTAAATGTCCACACTTTCCTACAATACCTTTTGTTTAACCTAGAACTTTCAATCTCTTTCTCTTCTTTACAAAGAGACGTGTCTGTGTATACAATACCATACACTTATAGTGTCGTGATGTTAATGAAGACAAGATTTATTTGATAATAAAATCCCTACATTCAGTGAGAAGGAAATGGTTCTGAAAATAATTCTGGTTTGGCTTTAGTGAACCCTTCCTCTTATGGTTTTTTGTTTCTTGCTAAAAAAATATTTGACTGCACCTTCTCCCTCTATTTGTGATGTTTTAGAGGTAAAGTTGCTCACGTGGTCTACATTCAGTTTTAGCGTGATTTTCGGTATGTTGTTTAAATATAACATCATACAATAAGATGCATACAATCATATAAATTTCAGGGTCTAATATAATAACTGAGAGAAAAGCTGACGATGAAATTTGCAACTTTTATTGAAAAAGTACCTTTGAAATCTTGCGAAAATAACCATGCGAAAGTAACTGTTGTCTTTAAAGCACTGATTATAATCCTTTGAAGAAAACACTGTTTGCAGACTTCTATGTGTGGCATCTCCAAAATCCCAGTTAATGTTTAGTAACTTGAAATCATAATCATGTAAAGGTAACTCATGGCTTTAAAGTTTAAACTATCAATCATATGGACTTGACGTAAATTACAAAAAACTAAGACGACTGTGACAGACATTTCCACTGTGACATCTTTCGTAGCAATGAAATGTATCAGCGAAAAGTTCAGTGTCGGTGAAAGTTTTGCCAACTTTGCTTGACTTTTCCTTAATTTACCCAGTCACCCAGGACTCTCCATTTAATTCAGTGACTCATGTTGCTTCAGTTAAGTTCTAGAATCCTCGTTTGTCCCCAAAAAAAGCTAGTTAACCCACAAGCTTCAATTTCATTCAAGACAACCCTAACGTTCCTTTTGGATTAAGCCTCACTTTTGCTTTCAGCTCCTGAGTTTACGCTGCAAGGCTGGACAAGATAAAGGTAAGGGAGCTGAAACATGACCATGGAAGGTCATAGTATAAACAAGCTATGGCACTGCCCAAGGGCTGAGGAAAAATAGTTACTGGACCCCCATCAGGCGTAAGGCATCCGAGATGATTTGGGGGACAAAATGAGATGTGTAAGTAATTCTTCAATTATCCGGATTATAGAGCCAGGGGTCCGTCGGATAATGGCAAAATCCGAATAAAGTGAGTAAAAAAATCTCAGGGCTGTTCAAGGGCAACTCTTTACCCATCCTCACCTAAACTTGTCAATACCACATAACTGTAAACACTCAGTATGCTTATAAACAACAACCATCACACTTTAAACTGAAACCTTTATGCAAAAGGCAATTATCTACCCTTTTCCCTATATCTGTACGAAAATATTCTGCATAAATACACTTTGAAAAAAATGCAACCCCTTCTTTTTCTCTCCCAAGTAAATGACACAGTTCAGTAGGCAGGTAGCCCACTTGCGTTTACCCAGAGTCTATCATGGTTTTATGACCATTAATGTATTTTTATACACCAACTTCCTGATCAGTTGTTACCATATTGTATTACCATACACAAGATAAAAATGTGGAGGCTATGTGTGAACTATAGACCTTGGTTAGCCCAGGTGTTACACACATAGTATCCATTTGCAAGAGTAAAATAGGCTGTTACAGCTGTATTTAAGATAAAGGTAATGGTAATGAAACTCTTATTATACTTACAGAATCCATGTAGGCTATGTGTGAACTATAGACCTCGGCTAGCCCAGGTGTTACACTCACAGTATCCATCTGAAAGAGTAAAATAGGCTATTACCGCTGTATTTAAGATAAAGGTAATGGTAATGAAACTCTTATTTTACTTACAGAATCCATCTATACTTTATCATTATACTGATATATTATCGTAATATGAATTAAAAAACCGATCATCCCACCACCTGTAATGTTTACATTCTCAGAATCAGCTGATTGAGCCTACTACCAAAAGAATTAGGAAAATAATTTTTTACTTGCTAAAAGAAATGTATTAATGGAATTTTTATTTTTAATGTACCATAATCATAAAAATACAAAACTAAACTCCAGGAAGTTCACAATACCATCAAATGAGTGTATGCATGCGTACATACGTATTACCTTCTTTTTTTTTTACCTTGCTTGATTTACTGTACTGGTTTTATTACAAGTTTAGTTGACTCTAAGTACAATTATCACAAATATCATAACAGTACACATGAGAATATTTTATCACTTATTATTTCATCTCTAATCTTCTTTTTTTTTTACATGCTTTTCCCCATTTGTATGGGGTAAGCATGATGCCTTCTTTTTGAAGGACTTTGATTTGGCTTTTGGGGTAGACTTTGTAGTCTCAATCGGCTGCCCTGCCTGTCATCTCTTAGACCCCAGTAGCATATGTACATGTGTTGTACCAGTCATCAGCGCCCGTTCTCCCAGCAGTGAGGAGTTGTTGCGTCGTTAGGTCGACAGTCGAGACGTGTGAGGTGTCTGTTGTTTTTAGAAGATAATGGAGAGACTTTGTTTGTGTGTGTATTAGTCTGTAACACCCATTTACTTTTAAGCAAACCTATCCATTGATTACATACATAAACCCGGGGTGTCTACACAGATAGCAAAGTGTCCGCCTCTCTGACCACCCCCATGGAAACTCCTCAAGACCTCCCCCACCCCCTCAAACCATTTCTCGGTCAGTCCGAGTGTCGGCAGTGTTACCAACATTTTCTTGAGGCCGCTCAGCATTGCCAGCCATCGGAAGGCGGTTTTTTCAAATTTTTGAAACTTTTATATATCACATACTCGTATCTTTGAGGCCTTGATCCCTGGTCTGGGTGTGTCAGATAATGTTGAGTTTTGGTTAATGGCGTTCCAGATAGTTGAGGGATTACTGTACTTTAATCAGTTAAGGAAAAACATACCGGAAAGGCAGGGAGGGGTCTTGAGTGATGCAAATTTTTGAAGATGAGGACTTTAAATCCCCATCTGATGCTAAGAGAGGGGGGAGGGGGGCTTTTGCCTCACACCCTCGCGTCTCTCTGATATTCCAACAGCCATAACGTCATATTTTCACACATTTCATGCTAAAAAGAGAAGTGTTATCTTCTTAGCTTAGCCGAGAGATTTATTTCTATAACATACAGAACAGCCCATTTTAATCCTCTTTAGGTGTTTTTCGTATGGAAGCAACTCCTTTCGGAGATTTTATCCTCATTAACGCGCCCCTTCAAGTGAGTTTGGATAAGAGATGTGTCAACAGGCACTCTGGAAAATAAAAACATTGTAAGGATCCTGCATCTAAATTTCTTATTACACCACTCTATTACCTTGAGAGAGAGAGAGAGAGAGAAAAAAAAAGGAACTTGGACAGGTAATCTTTGCCCTAATTCGTCTACTCAGTCCCCTATGAACTTTATACCCGGATTCCTAAAGCTACATTACATATATATATATATATATATATATATATATATATATATATATATATATATATATTATATATATATATTATATATATATATATATATATATATATATATATGCACATAATTGTATATATATATATATATATATATATATATAAATAAATAATGCATATATATATATATATATATATATATATATATATATATATATATATATACAGTGCATATATATATATATATATATATATATATATATATATATATATATATATATATATATATATATATATATATATAATGAGCAGGCAATAACGGACGTAAATGGGTGATAAATAAAGCAGAAAAATATGTATTTACTTAATAAAACAGCAACAACGACCCGAGTAGAATATTGCGCAACAAAAGTGATGTGTGAATATATCAGAAACATTTTCCTTAAGTTTGGACCAAAAATAACGAGCGTCCGAACCGTACCCGCATCCCACACACAAAAAACGAAAGGAAATTGCAGACAGAAAAGTTGTCAGTAGGAAAAATTTTAGCAAACAAGAAATAAATGGTTTCCTTATTTAGTGTATGAGCTTTGAAGCTCAGTAACCAAAAAGCCTGAACAAAAAAAAAAAAATTTTTCTATATGAGAAAAATAATTTCACCAGCGCTAATTACGAAAATGTCAGTGTATTAACATCTATAGCATTAAAAATGGAGAAATTCTGAACGTCATTTATCCCTTACTTCTTTGTGCGTCGTAGAAAAATCCTTGAAGCCGCCATCGCTTTCCAAACAGAAAATATATCCGAATACCTTTTCCTAGCAGAAAATACATCCGGATACCTCCAAAAGCAGATATATTAAAAGGGAGCTTCCTTCAAAGGAAACGAAAGCTCATTAATAAACCACGCACATACGGACACCGTCGCTGTTACATGCATAATTCAAAAAGACTCTTGATAAATACGGTCCCGTTTCCCAGTGGCCGTAAATTATTCACTAGACCCTAAGCACTCCATCACCACATTCGCGGGTGAGATTGTAATTGGTTTTATATCATATAAAAATGAAATATATGATGCGTATTTAAGAAAAAAAAAAAAAAAGACAAACCCTAACGTGCACTTGAAGTTTTTGATTTACCAACAACCGTTATTCATGGATGTACAGAGAATATTGCATTTCAATGTGATTATTAAAAAATGTGATGAAAATTACTTAATTCTTTTTTATCGCGTATCGTTTTGGTTTTTAAAAAGAGGAAAATTTTTGTGTCATTTTTCTGTGAGAATATGACCTTTAAAAAAGAAGCAAAAAGTATAATCACACAAACAAGTAAGACTTCAGAGTAAAATATTCTTGAATTGAAGCAGTTTAATGAGTATTTTATATAACAATGCAAATAGATAAGTGGAAAGAAGAGAAAAGAGGAAGAAAAAGATACAGGATCTTTAAAACTTTTGCCATTAAAACTAGTCCCCTATTGCTGTCATCCTGACAATCTTAATTGTGGATTTTAGATGGAGGGATATTGTATTTCCACTTTCATTCCAGAATTATCTTGGCTGATGTTCTGGGCCTCCAGAAACTCACTCCGCACTGATGTGAGCTGAAGCGATATTTTTAGTCGATGCTTATCGTTTACGAAGTTAATTATTGTCAAATCTATTAAGTTTAGGTTATTAACAAACGTTGTTTTACTTCAGCACGCCACGAGATACAAAATTCGTCATGATATTATCATATGCCTCTTTTTACTTTCTTTATTCAAAATTTTATTGTAAAAAATATAAATGTTATTAATTTTGGTTGTTTTTCCTTAGGACCTCATAGTTAAAGTTCTTTCAGGTTATTGTTTTAGTTTATTAATGCAAAATTTGTGTTCAATTTATTTTCATCTACCATCGCAGCGCTGATCCGCAATAAAAAAAAAAAATGCATCATATACTGCCTCCCCAGCACTGCAACACCTACTTTTTGAAAGTCCTCCCAGTACCAAAGACCGCAAAGCCTACATAAACACTAATGGTTCAGTAGGTCACCATTCCATCCACCCGTTAATAGTCTGTAAGTTTCAGTCTACTGAAATATTTATCATTTCGACGCAACACTGCATATTGAATCAAATCATATATTTAAATTCCGTCTAGTAACAATTTTCTTCCCTTCACCTCTCATTTATTATTCACTCCTAGTGTTTTCCCCTGCTTTCTCAGTCCTCATTCATTATTCTCATCCCTTCAGCACAAAATTATGCTAAACAGTTAAGAGCTGGACTCGCCGACTAAAACCCCTTAAAAGGTAATGGAGGAAATCAGAAAGGCAGGAGAGAATTTGAGTCTTTTTAGATTTTTAATTTTATTCGGAAGAGATCGAGACGAGTATTGTCGCATGATGCTGGATCTACTTTGTGTGGATAAGGAAATCTGCACCCTAACTCACGCTGAATAACTATGTACACATTGGGAGGCCAAGTTCCACAACCTGACATTGTTAGGAACAAAGGGAATGGGCAACCGGTGCACTTTCATGCCCAGGGCATTCACACAATATCTGTGAAGTGAACCCTGGTGCGTAAGGAAGGTCAAGCAATATATTTATGTCAATAACGATGGCGAAAGAAAGTAAGCAGTTTAAATGAATTAAAGTTGAAAGGACGGCCTGGACCACTGATATCTGATTTAGCTCTGACGAGAAGAATGATGTAAAACTGGGTAATAAAATTCTGTGAAAGGGAAAAACAGAACCCACGTCAATCTGAAGGAGATGCTCTGAGAGTGATGTGAAACACCCGAGCACACCCCGTGACAAACTACTACGTACTTCTCAGGGATCTCTTTTCAAACTCTCGAACACTGGCAAGTTACAAGTAGAGTTCAATGCAGAATGAATGATTACTTTGTCTCCTATCACTTACAAGTATTGTTTAAATCACATTATTTTCACATATTAACCATATTTCCATTATTAGCAACACATAATGCTGAGGAAGACTGAGACTGAACTACTAAAATGGGATCTGATGAATAATTAGATGATATAGGGAGAAGAATCATTTGGATGCGAATGCATGATTAAAATGAGTGGGGCCTGTCAGTGGGTTTAATGATTAAAAAAAATTGAAACCCTGTCCATTATCAAGCCTTAACACATTTGCAATAAGATCACGATTTAAAACAATGTCCAGTCACAAGAGGAGCCGTTGCAATGGGAAGCGTATTAAATGGCACCTGCTTCACCCGACGTACATGTTGGCACTCAGCTTGAAGTTCTTCTTCGTTGCAGAATCTGGACTTTTTCATTTACTGGACGTCTTTCAGAAAAAGTATACTCATTTACATCAATCCCACACTTTTCAATCTTTAATTCACTGTTCAGTGTCATTTAACACATTTGCATGCCATTTACCAAGAATCCCACACTTTTCAGTGTCATTTACATGAACCCATTTAACACAGTTGCAAGAATCCTACACTTTTCAGTGTCATTTAACACAGTTGCATGAATCCCACATTTTTCAATGCCATTTAACACAGTTGCAAGAATCCTACACTTTTCAGTGTCATTTAACACAGTTGCATGAATCCCAAATTTTTCATCAATCCCACATTTTTCAATGTCATTTTTAACACAGACACATGACAGTTGCATGACTCCACACTTTTCAATACCATTTTTTCAAGTGTCAATTAACACAGTTTGAGTCCCATACTTTTCAATACCATTTTACACAGTTGCAAGAATCCTACACTTTTCAGTGTCACTTTTAACACAGTGGCATGAATCCCACACTTTTCAGTACCATTTAACACAGTTGTAAGAATCCCACACTTTTCAACGTCATTTAACACAGCTGCATGAATCCCACACTTTTCAATACCATTTAACACAGTTGCAAGAATCCCACAATTTTCAGTGTCATTTAACACAGTTGCATGAATCCCACACGTTTCAATGCCATTTAATCCCTGTGTTTATCGCTGATTAAAATAACGACTTTCTCAAGTACATTATCTTTCCGCTTATATAAACCGTTTGTTCTGAACAGTACAACGTATGTGAAGCTTGGAATTTCAATGATAACTTAGTATTAAAGACAAGTAAGATGCTACACTTCTATTCAACCAGATGAAAAACATCAGGCGTGCAACAGAGCGTCATACTAACAAATCATGATTTTCAAAATATCCTAAAATGTATATTATTATTTCTGCAGGACGTTACCACCAGTTCACGTTAACCACTATAAATTAACATAGTACAAAAAGAATGTTAAATATCGGGAGTCATAGAAATCTACAGCATACTTCCCACACAATACAGGAAGAGTTTTCTACCACAAAGGGTTGACCAAAAATTCACCCATCCTAAATATTGCGCCATAGTACACTATACATAAAATGCTTGTATGGCTGTCTAAGAAATATATTCTGGGAGTTACACTTTCATAAAAAAATGTTTTAAATAATAATCAAACTTCGTTCATTTTTCCGTTTTCTGGCTTTTAAATTTAAATTCTGTAATCCCTCTCTTGTAGTCTTTAATGGGTAAATTCATCCAGCCAGCAGGGGACTTACCATCAGTTGAAAAGCATAAAAACAGTAGAATGCCTCATGTCTCAGATTATGTTAGAAATGATGCAAACACTGCAATATATAAATACTAACAAATACAGAAACATAAAGTTTCCAGTGCCGTGATCTCTGAAGAAAATCTGTTGAATTCGCCAACAATTCTTAAGGGGAAAATTACGAAATGCATCACATGCATTGTGCATCTTAAGTTTTTACCCTTTAAAGCCTTTTCAGTTTTGAAGAGGATTTCCACTAAAAAAAAAAATACATGGAGCTGGCTGAAGTCTAAATTTGTTAGCTTTTCATACACTATATTAATTCAAAAGTACGTGATGAAAGCGACAAAGCAAGAATAAACTACGTAAAACAAAACGATTTTTTACAATAACTGTTTCCCCCATCCACTAACGGGTTAATGCAAACACAGATAACGTAACGTACAAAACACATTTGTGACAGCATAAACAAAAATGAAGCCCACCAGTATAAGACAAACTGGCATCCCAAAATTCTCCTGAATGCGAGAAGTTCCGGGGGCTATCCTCTATAATTAAAATACTAATCGATTTTGACATCCCTTCGGCAGAAATTATGTCGCAACCTTAAACAAACTGGGGAAAATTATGAGCATTTCACAGCCCTCTCTCTTCTTCCTCTTTCCCACTCGCTCTCTCTGTCTCAACGCCTCTTAATAGCGTTGAATATTCATAATGTAACAGTAGCTATTATGCATTCAAGTTCTTATTTAGTCACAGGAGAGAAAACAAAGTGAAGTTGTCCCGCTAGATGCCGACTTCGCTGTCATTTGCATCCGGAAAACAGAAAGCCGCAAAAAGGGGATACATTAAAAGGAGATACATTTCCCACTTAGTGAACCATTTTCTCAGTTAGGAGAAAGTTCCCCCCCCACCCTCTCTGGGTTTGGGAGCCGTTCACCAGAGCACTGGTGCATAAATTCTGCTGAATAACAACTTGGCATTCCCTCATGGAAGGATCGATAGCGGCGTCAGCTTGGTAATGATGGTAATGGACAGGTCAGCGGGTTCGAATCTTTCCTCCGGTGACAAAAGCCTATCGGTCAATTTACTTCGTACAATCAAACCAATAGCAAACAGTGATATCAGAGTAATTGATAATATTAAATATTATTATTGATATTAGGGAATAATAAGGAAAAATCCAGTGTTCATCAAGGTAGGGATGGATATGGACATCAGTTTGTTGTCCTAAAGGCCTCTACACCTGCTCAAACTAGAGAGAGAGAGAGAGAGGTATACACGTAATGTGGATAAGTCAAGGTTATGTAAATACTGTATAATTATCCTCGTTTTCTGTAATCCTACCGAAAGCAATGTATGAATCTCGTGGATTTAGCATAATTGGTTGTTGTAGAGCATTTTTCCGTTTTTCTTTTAGTTTACAAAATTCTAAAGTTCCATCATACGCTATCAATGGATCTAAGAATGTTAGCGACAATTATTACCATTGACTTCATAATAATTATATTAACACTACATGGAGCATGTCGAACCACTGTATAAAGTTATATAACTGATTTCACTCGCTAAAGTTCTGTTCAGGCAATATTTTCGATAAACAGAATACTTTAATGTAATAATTACTAGCAAAAACTGAAAGCATATGGATACTCTGTTATACAAAAAGGATAAGTTTATTTTAACATAAACGTTAACAAAGCGTTAGACATTACTGATGACAAAAAATTATTTGAAGTATCAGCTCTCACCAATGCACCTAGATTTGACCAAGTTCATTTATTTAAAAAAAAAATTCTTCCGATTATTTTTGTAATTTTTTACTTTAATTAAAAACCATGTTTTACAACTTTGCCTTGAGCTATTTTATATTATATCAAAAAATAAATTCTATTTTAAATCAACCCCTTCAACGAATTAATTTTACAATAGTTTGTATTCTGTTCCAAGCACTAAACAGAGGCAGCTACATCAACTCTTCAGCATTTTGTGCAGGACTGCTAAGGAAGTGGTGTGAGCTTCTATTTATGGTGGACTAATCGCATAGCAAGAGGCTTTAGACGAGATTACTACGGGAATTTTTTGAGCTCCCGACAAAGTCTTGTACAAGACTGCTGCCTTTATGGTTCGAGTTCAACTCGTAACGGGCACATTTGACCGAAGTCGACTGGTTTACCTACATCATAAAAGGGGAACATTTCATCTTTATTGAGCAGTCTAAGCTGCATAACAATTTTAACGAAAAGGGCTGTTAAGCTGGCAAATTTATCCTCATCTTGACTGGGGCAGAATTCGAAGAATTCAGGACATGAGACTTAATTGCATTTCAAATAAGTTTCCAACCTGGCTGGAAGTCGCGTGCAATCTTCCTGGAAGAACTTCTATCCTCTCTTTCATGTTTCCCATTGCCTAAAACATGCCTTCAAGTGTGGAAGCATATTTGGTACCTAAGAAAAATGTTAAAAATACTTTTAAATGAGTTCTTAAAATAAACTTAATCGTGTGCTTAGGAAGGCGTAGGGCAGCAACTTAGGCATGCAGAAATGCATACGCTTGTTGTTCGGCCTCTGACATTTTTTATGGCCCGCCTTATATATTCCTAAGAACGTGATACAGACGAGAGAGAGAGACTGACAAGCGATATACTCTTAAACGCTTCTAATAGGCATTAAACAGGGGAAACGTGCGGAAAACTTCCCTCGTTAGCGCTAAACCGCGCCAAGTTCCATCTGGCCCCGTCAGAGATGCTGTTCACATTTCCACTAATAACTCCAACCAAGATTAACACGTTGCAAGAGGATGAGCACAAAAACTGTAAGTGAAATGTAAGGCCGGTAAAGAGAAAGTTAACAGCCCTTTCCTTTTGTTGAACCTCCATTAGCGAGCAAAACGACCGAGACAAATCCAAAAGTTTCGGGAAATGGTTCGGATTTCACGATAAAGAATAAGAACAATAGAATATTAATTAGGGCAGCCACATTTCTCAGGAAGGACGAGATCAAGCCTGCACAACTATCCAGGGAAGCTGGGAAGGCGTTACGAAAGACGGGAACTGGAAGAGCATATTCAACTAAATATCACTAAATGCCACGTGAGACTTGAAAAGCAGAAGATTTCGGATACGAGAATACCAATGCAAATTCTTCTCATTGAAACTGAAGGAGGAGGCTGTGTATGTGTGTAATAAAATATTTATCTGATACTAAGAAAACATTTTTATGATAAAACAGGGCGGGTATTCAAGATGAAATTTGAATTTCTTCCAGTCCTTGTGGAGGTATTTGGACTAAAAAATACCTCCAAAAATAACTGAAATTTTTGAGTTTTTTTTTTTTCATCTCCAGGGACACTGGACCAAGGCCAGCAGAAGCCAGTGAAAATGATCTCCATTTAATTACTTCATGAAGGACGTGTACTCTAAAAATCTTGGGAGCGCCGGGGCGTAAGAAATCCATGCGGCAAATATACCAAAGTTGTGGCAATAGTGACCAGCAGTATTCCCTCTTCAACTCAGTGAGGGCGACACTGTCTCTCGTATGGTGCATTACCTAATCTCGGTTTGTACGAGCACATAAAAGCTCATATAAACTCTTATTCACTTGGTGTTAGAATGTTAAATGTCAAAACTGGTTTCACGCTGACAAAGAAAATGTTCCTCATATATTTACTTGGGAAATATTAAGTATTCCGATCGCGAACGAAGCCAAACTAGACAAGGAAAGTTGAGTTTAGAGTTCAGTGCAGCAAATATAATATTTGTTTTGAAAAGCTACGATAATCAAGCGGTATTCTATCATGTATGTATTAATACATGCATACCGTCACGCATACATACGTATATATACGTATATATATGTACATATAAGCAGGAAACCACAGAGACGTGACGTCCATTTGCAAAGTACTTCAGGAAACAATGAGGCACCAGCTGTGAATTTTGACCTTTCTCGCCTTATTAATAACAACACTCTCAAAATGCATCTATAAAGGTGATAAAGGTCAGGATTTCTCTCTCTCTCTCTCTCTCTCATCATATATATATATATATATATATATATATATCTATATATATATATATATATATATATATATATATATATATATATAATGTATATATATATATATATATATATATATATATATATATATATATATATATATATATATATATATATATATATATATAAGTGTAAGTATACGAGTATACAGGCGCGGGCGTACGGAACCGACACTAACAGCCACTAAAACCCATTACACGAGTCGGAAATTGGTGACTGCCAGAGGTCATGGAAGGAATTGCATCCAGACATAACGATGTATTTTTGCCGTCAAAACCTCTTCCGACACAAGAGCGTTCGAGTTCCCCATAAGATTCCCAGTAATTCGACAATGCTCTTCGTTCTTCAATTATCAGATTCGATGGCCCCGGGCCCATATAGTTCCAAGTCACAAAGACGATAATTATTAACAAAACAATTTGGCAAACGAAAAGGACCTGTTCTGGGTAATCCTTTGTCGTTCTCTCTCTCTCTCTCTCTCTCTCTCTCTCTCTCTCTCTCTCTCTCTCTCCCGGCACGAGATGAACTTCCTTTTTCTCCCATCCCATAACATACTCGTACGATGACTCTCTTCTCTCTCTCTCTCTCTCTCTCTCTCTCTCTCTCTCTCTCTCTACGGCACAAGAAGAAAAGTTCACTAATCAAGAGAGAGGCTGAACGTGTCCTTAAGCCGCTGTAGAATTTCATATTAAACCAGACGACTTGCAAATGAAGTTCGTCGTAAATAAATGAACGTAAAAGGGTTTCATTATTAATACTGATTAAGTGAGTTGGTTTTAGGGAACTACTACATTTGCCGTTAATTAGAAATCGTGTTAAAATGATAAAACAAACGGTAGCGAATGTCAAGAAATGTCAAAATTATGCAATCACGGTAATGACTGCTGCCTATCTCTCTGTCTCTGTCTCCCCTCCCCCCCTCTCTCTCTCTCTGTCTCATACACACACATACACATAAATATACATCAATGATGTAAATAAGTTTGTCAATATAGGGTAAAATTTTTACAAATAGTAACCCCTCTCTCTCTCTCTAAACATATTACGACAGACGTGCAAACGTTTACTCAGGTAGTAGTAATTACATTTGCCACATGAATAAAGGATTAAAAACATAAAAGGGAACCATCATGTTTTTCCCTCCCTCCCAAATGCGCACGCGCACGCACACACACGTATGTATATTCATAAACACCCACTACTTCAACGATAGTTATATTTGCCACAACAAAATTAAAAGTTTAAAAGACCTCCCCTCCCGCCGTCCCCCGTCTCTCGTTTCGTCACACAAATACAGTATACTTTGAAGTAACATATTTAAAAAGAGCTTGAAATATATGGCGCTATTTATCTATGCAACTGGTACACATTAATTCACAAAGGCGGCTTCCGTAACTCTCTCTTTCTCATTATGCACGCAATGCTAAACATGATAAATGACCTATTTACCATGAAAACAGCATAAATATAAGAATAAATAATGGAGTTCTTGAAGAAAGGTTACATTGTATTTCTCCCTTTTAGAATAATGGCCGGCGACAAAATATCAAATGGAGCGTCATAAATCTGAGAACCATGCATATATCTAGTTTGTGACCTCACGTCCTCTGTAAATAAACAGAAGGCTGGCATTCTTTTCCATCGCCCCTGGAAGGGAAAACAGTCGTTACTCGACAGATATACTTATGGACCAGCAGAAGTACCCGGCTTTGCTCGGGACTAAAAATGATTTTAGTACATAAAAATTAGGTATAAAACGTTTTCACTATACTCTCAAGTTTTCTCACTAAAATACTGAGGTCTTGCTAAAGTAATTTGTCTGAAAACATTACTTCATGTGTTCGTAATCAAAAGGTTTGTGTATTCTTTTGAATATCTCGTGTAATATGCGTTTACATGGCAAAGTCTAGTCCAACTGGAAACTTGGGTATCTTGAACTGGAAAAGAGTGTCGAGAGAGTGTCTTCTCCTTTTCAACAGCCAGTTAAGATAACTGACAACTGCATGATATATAATCCACTGAGTACCTTTCATTTCCAATGGTAGACTCATGTGGGTTAAAATATTTCAAAGACTGACTTGGCGTTATTTTCAACTTGCGATGCAGTATGTATACCACGTGTCTCCAAGAGTTGGGAACATAAAGGTATTGTACCAGCTAGGCCACAAGAGTCAGTAAACATAATTTGGTACTGTACTAGCTAATCTTTGCCGACAACAGAGCAACTGACTTTCAGAGGTGAAGATCTCCAGTTAACCGGTATAGCAATTGTGAATTTTGTGAATTATGATAGCGGTGGACAGCAGCATTCTTTGATACTAAGATAGCCACCACACACTGCCCTTTTAGTTCTCATAGTGCTGGCTGAAAACTGGTCAACAGAGAAGCAGTAACGTTGTGTGGCCCTCACAGCTTTGTGAGTTACATCAATCTGAGCAAATTAGCCATTGAACAGCCATCCCAAAGATGGGATGGCTGTTGCACACCTCCTCCCCTAGTCTTTTGGGGAGCTGATCAATCTTACTACCCGAAGTCAAAATTACATTCCCTCCCCGCTCTTACAGTTCTCTAAAAACCCTAATAGTAACGAAAATTTGAAATGTATATCACAAAATCCATACATATATACATGTCATACACATATATATCTATCTATGTAGATATGCATACATACATACTGTACAGATAACAGATATACATATATATACATATGAATTTTTTTATCACATCACCGTGATTTACATACAATCATTAAGCTACGAAAGTCGTTTAATATCCAATTCACGCTAATTCGGGAATATCACCGAAGGGGAATTATAAGTAATAAATGGATTGGTACCGAAGTGTCACAAACACTCGACACAGTACCCTCCAACAACTCCAGTCGACAGCTAAACCACTAATCCATTTGTAGCTTATTGATTAAACTTATACATACCTATATAATATATATATATATATATATATATATATATATATATATATATATATATATATATTCTCCCTGTTGCAAAACACTCAAAACTTTTAAACTGTAATATTGTCAACATTCTAAAAGCTATTACTTTCCAAAACCTTTTCTCGCTGACACATATTTACCCAATTTTAAATATATAAGTGAATATAAACAATGAACACTGAAATACATCATTAACTCGTTACTTATAGCGTTAAGTTAAATTATTCCTCGGATATTAAAAAAACAATAATAATAATGAAAAACAAATGAAATCCACTATAGCTCTACTCACACGACAAGTTGAACAGTATCGAAAGTTCCAGGCTATATTTTCAACTTCGAGTTATCTATAACCTAACGAGAAAACCATTGTAGGTTTTGTTCTCTATCAACAGTTCAAGCTATGTTTAAGTGTTTTTTCCAGTATCAATAATTACCAACAGTAGAGCCTCGATGGCCAAGTTGGTTAGAGCACAGCCTCGGACTTCTTAGAGGTCTGTGGCGTGGGTTCAAATCCGCAGCCGACTGGTCAGAGAGGCAGACACTTTGCTATCCGTGTAGACACCCCGGGATTATGCATGTAATCAACGGATAGGTTTGCTTAAAACCAAATGGGTGTTACATACTAATACTCTCACAAACAAAGCCACTCCAACATCTAAAAACATAACAGACGCCTCACACGTCTCGAACTGTCGACCTAACCGCTCAACGTCTCCTCGCTGCTGGGAGAAAGGGAGCTGGTGACTGGTACAATACATGTATACGCTACCGGGGTCTAAGCGATGTCAGGCAGGGCAGCCGATCGAGACTACGGTCTATCCCAAAGCCAAATATATAAAATCTTCTTCAACGCGCCCCACCCCCATCCCCCACTAAAAAAAAAAAAAAAAAGAAAAACCCTCCAGTTATCTCATTCTGCTCTGGGTTGGCTGCAAGTGACTTGATTATATTGGCGATTTTATGATTAAGCCTTTGCATGTGAGCAACAATTTCACTTTTTTTTCTGGATCGTTTCCATTGCAGCTCGTTGGTGTTCATTAAATCCAAAGAAAACAATGATAATTTAACGGCTGGGCTATATGGTCATGAGAGAGAGAGAGAGAGAGAGAGAGAGAGAGAGAGAGAGAGAGAGAGAGAGAGAGTGAATCTACTGGCCACTCCTCGTACTAGATGCGTCTATAATTGTAATAAGCACTATTCTTAATTTCTCGAAGTCTTCACACTTATATGCTCCGCTTACACTACAAAGCCTTAGGGTCCAAATGAAGAGCCAAATGAAGAAACTCCGACGTCCGTAGCACGATGCGAATCCGCAAGCGGAATATCAAAAAGTTAACCCACCGTGTGACGTCAGAATTTCTTCATTTGGATCTTAATGCTTCGTAGTGACAAGCGTAGTGACAAGCGTAAGCGACAGGTGTGAAGAAATCCTGAAATTGAGAAGGAACTGTTGTTATTACAATTACATTATATATATATATATATATATATATATATATATATATATATATATATATATATATATATATATATATATATATATATATGTGTGTGTGTGTGTGTGTGAAATATATCACTCTTCTTTCCTCCATGTTTTAATTAAGTACCGGCATTGTTTGCTATTATGTATGAGTGTACAGATATCTTAAGTATACAAGTTATACAAACACACACACAAACAGAGAGAGAGAGAGAGAGAGAGAGAGAGAGAGAGAGGTGTCTCCAGTTTCTGCATCAATTTCCATACATAATGAAAGACCACCGCGCCAATTGGCAGTCCAGTTTTCGACCTTCTCGAGCTAAGACTAGTCTAGTTACAAAAGCTGGGCGCCAATGTGCCTGTGGCCTTTCTACGGTGCTTTCTGAAGTCAGGGTTTTCACCGAGTAACAACAAACGGAATTGGCAGTAAGCATATAAAGGAATCAGAAGTCCTAAGACTATTAGCATAAACAATCTCCCGAGGCCCCGATAAGCACCCAGGTCTCCCCCGTAAGCCTACGTGCTGGGTTAGAACAAAGAACGATGACGTCACAGGCGATGGTGGAGCATTTGTAGTAGTAGTCACAGAGACTCTCTCTCTCTCTCTCTCTCTCTCTCTCTCTCTCTCTCTCTCTCTCTCTCTCTCGGGATATTGGGAGGCAGATGATTTTAATTCTGATGGCCGACTTTTTCCAAGATGAGGAGAAACGATACATAAAATCGGTCTAGTAAATCAAGCCGCTAGACAATGGCTTCGAATTTAAGTGAGCTGAATGACAACGTTAGTTGTTTCGCCCACGACCTTTAGTGACCGTCTATGCCATGCCTACCCTTGGGTAAAGCCTCTTGTCCAATTTCCAAGCAAATATTATTTCAGATAACGTTGACCAGACTAAAGCTTACGCTATTATTGACGGAGTTGGCAAGTCAGCACACGGCGATATAAGAACAAATGAAAGTGATGAAAATATTTGTCCAACGTATTATCGAAGCTTGTCACAACACATACGACCGGAAACGAATAAAATGGAAACGATTCCAACGACGACTGACAAGCACTACGGAGTGGCTAAGCCCTCGTAGGCCTACTATAATAAGCATTTTCTTTCCACTGGTTCATGGGAATGTTCACACAATTAGAACTGAAGATGAAGCATTAAGTCTTTCCGTTTATTTTTACATTATGGTTCGTAATTTTCTCAATAAACGTTAAAATTACTGTTATTATCCACAGGACGGAGTAAATGTAAGCAATACAAACAAGTACAGAGATATACATATGACAAATAAGTAAGATAAATGTAAATAAACAGAAAAATAAGGCAAAAAAAAAAAAAAACAAATGACTTGAATTACATCACTGTGGTGATGAAGAGAATACAAGGTCTTCATCCCATCGGAGTTCGATCCAGCGCAGGTGGCATTGGGATCTCTGGTGCACTGTAAAAGTACTGCAAGTTCATATTTTTTATTGTTAGATTACCTGGCTATTTTAATGTGTAATGATTGATATATGAAATTTGGGTCTGATGACTTGGTTATATGTTCTACAATAAACGGCGTCTAGGAGTTGGAATCATAACTAAAAAGACAGACAAGTGTAAAAATTAACGTTTACTCAATACAGCTACAAAATTTCCGTAATTTAAAAAATAAAATTCAGTGTTTTCTGGACTGTACTCTAAAAACTCCTATTTTTGTAAAATGCATCCATAGTTTCCACATACTTTTCAAACGCGTGAAAAAGTCTACATAAGTTAACAAATAAAATCCTCTATAATTTTTAAGTTGGATGGAATGTTTCTTAACGTTTATAAAACACAATAAAAATTATCTACATAAACTCCAGAAAAAAGCCAAAATTTCTGAAGACCTTAAAATCTGAAAGAGGGTAAAACAAAGAAGGTGAAACAAAAATCTTTAAATCACGAAACCCGAAACAACAATCTTCAATTTTATCAGCCAGGGTTAAACAAGTTAAAACGCCAACGAAGACAATCCTAATATGACAACGCAAAGAAAGTAACAGCACATTAAGGAAGCTAAAATTCCCCTGGCTGGCTCTCAGGCCACAACATGGATCTTCTTTCCGTAAAGGTTTGATAACACAACAGAAATGTGTAGAAGCAAAGCGAAGACATGAATTGACAATGGCAAAGTAATTGATCACTATGGTGAGAGAGTAAATGCAACATACAAAACTGTAAAACGTCATTTTTTTTTATTTAGACTGGAATGTGTGCATACGTGTAAAGTACTGCAAACAGTTTAATTCATTTATTATTAAGTTTCAATAATTTCTTTTACCAGGTTTTTTTTTACTTTTTATATGTTTACATTATGATGAATGATAATAATGACGATAACACGCTATGCTAAGCGATCATATTTACCCTGGAAAGACCATACGAAGTCCGTTTAATTCCTCTTAATCCTTGGGACTAAAGACTCAAAAACATCAAAACACATCTACGTAAATATTCATTTGATACCTCATGAATTAATTTCGAAGTCTTAATTGAATTTTAATTATGCATGGCGAACAAAGGGTTAACCAGCAATGAGTATCATTCGCTCTGATAACGACTTCGTCCTTTCATCGTCAACAGAGATATATTACTGAAACGAAAACTAGGTGCTTGGCATTTCCTCTCATGATAATATTGACTTTATAGTCTTAAAATTGTTGAGGAATCTATAATGTTCTTGACCTGTTGTGTTTAGTTAACGCATTCTCCACAAACTTATGATTGGGAGACGCATAAGAAAAAATAGCATATCCTCAGTGTGACATACAAAGCAATACCAATGTTGTTGATAGGTCGAAGTAAGAATGCAGAGAGAGAGAGAGAGAGAGAGAGAGAGAGAGAGAGAGCTGCTTCCTCTCTAACAGAAGTTTGAGAGAAAATAGAACTCTCTTGATACACCTTTACTTCTCAGTCACCTAAGCGTCCATATTTTACATAATCAAGAACCTTGGAAAAATATTTATAAACACATCTGCAAAGAAAAAAGTCGTGGGGAATCCACAACAATCATTCATAACAATGAGCTAACTTTGCCCTGCCGTAACGCCAAGAAAAATGCTGTTCAGTCTCACATGAGGATAACATCCGCCATAACGTGACGTCCACCTGATAGGAACCGCAGCAGTAGCAGGAGCAGCAACAGAACGGCAGAGGGGCTTGGATTCCGAGCACTAGAGGGTGCGAGAGAGAGAGAGAGAGAGAGATTCGCCGTAACCCTATCTATACTCTGACTGGTCCCTTGCATACATATTTATAGCGACCAAACCCTCTTTTCCGAGAGCTAAAAGCGTTCCAATAACACCAAAGTGAATTTCGGGTTGCTCTTTTGTTCTTTCCGTGTGGTTGATAGCAGACCGAAAGGAGGGGGGGGGGGAGGAGGAGGTGGGAGGGGGTTGAAGGAGGACAAAATGTGTTTCTCTCTCTCAGACCAAAACGACAAGCAATTCGCTCCATAGTCATAGGTTAAAACCGTTTCGAAAAATGGAGAGGTAAAATGAAAGAAAGGTACTCTTATTTTCCTGGCTTTTGGAGGGATCAGAGAGAGATTGGCTTTGTGATAAATTTTCGGTCAATAAAAAAAAAACAATACCATACCAGCAAAGCCCGCAACTCGACCAGCGATGGGTTAACAAAGAGAGAGAGAGAGAGAGAGAGAGAGAGAGAGAGAGAGAGAGAGGAGAATGAAATCGGTAATTGGACAGAATAGACATAGTCCGAACGACGATATTAAAATACTACTACTCGAGGATCGTGGACTGTACTATGGGGCTATATTCGGCGTAACAGAGACATAGGCCAAAAAAGAGACAACGAATAGTTAAAAAATCGGTAGAATTTATTGGCAACATTAGAAAATTCACGGTCAGCACTTCGTCTGCATCGATAGAGGAAATAAAAGTTAAAATAGACCCACGGGGCTAGTGACATACACCACATCTTCCTCCGTTGGGAGAAGGGCACAAATGTGACCTAATTTTCAGGATGGGAATAGGCGCAAGACGCGTATTTTCCTACTAATATAAATGTATATGGCCAATGTAGTCCCTAAGTCTACCCGCTAAAAAAGAATGATTATCGCAATATAAGCGCCGTTTTTCACTATATCAATCGACATATGCGCCATTGCTATGTAGATTCGCGCCATAAAGAGCTACAATTGCGCCATAGATATCTGGATTTCCCGCCATAAGCGGGCGAGAGATAGGATCATACTTAGCTGATATGGGCCGTCTCGGGTTCGGTCTCGGGGGATGGGGCGAAGATGTCGGGGAGGAGGGGGTAGGGAGGCGAGGAGGAGGAGGCAGAGGTTGGAGAAGGGCGATAGGGCCCAGCGCGGCATATATTAACGGCGGATTTTGCGATAACGTTATTTCCAACACCAATTTTGCTTTAATAGTTTATCCATTATTACATTTCCATCCCATAACGGTATAGATATGGGAATTCACTCAAAATTACAGGTACTGAATGGTTAAATGAACGGTTACAACGGGCAACTTGGCCATTGACTACTAACAGCCCCATCTAGTGTTATTGGATTAGATGAAAGATACTGCCGGTTACTTGGTTTGCTTACGCAGGGTTCCTGCGTTTTTGTTTGGTTCTTCCTCTGGGTCTGGCAATGTTTCTCCTCCTTCTCAGTGAATGGTTTGCAAATGCGAAGGGACCCATCGCGTAAGCATAGTTGGGAGAAGGAACGAGAGGCGCTGTTCATGTGTTATTTGTCAGGCTTATGCGAATGAGGCTGAGGAAGCCGGAATCGAATTCACGAAGTAGCTGGTGTGTCTCTTGATCACATCTCAGGTGCAGGTTTAAGGTTTTTCTTTCGCTTTTTGGTTTGTACATTTGGTTCTCAGTATTTGTAATGCATAAGAACAGCCGGTTATTGGATATTTTGAATCGTATCATGTATAATAAATGAATTCCATATAAATGGATGTCTAATACCAGTTTGCATACAATGTCATCTCATGTAAATTCAAATGCACGACACTAAACGAAAATCCGAGCTATACTGTACAGTACATTAGCCTAAATACAGTTTTATGAGATTGGCTCGAAAACTAGCTACTTTGCTCCGAGAAGTGGCTCTAAAAGTACTTATTTTGAGGGGCTGGTCTCTCTCTCTCTCTCTCTCTCTCTCTCTCTCTCTCTCTCTCTCTCTCTCTCTCTCTCTCTCTCTCTCTGAGAAAAATTTATAAAGATCTAAAAACGAAAGGCAAAAATGTTAAAAGCATTAATTTCCCTACTTTAAATTAGCATTTACACAGATTTTAACAGTTACAATATAATTTGATTGCACATAGTTACGGTATAGAAGAATGGCTATAACAGTGAACTTTAGCCCAAATACTCCAAAACTAGGCTGGAGGAATGGCGATGATAATTAGTCCACTGCTTCAAGAATAACGTTACACGTAGCATCAGTCTAAAAAAAAGGGGGGGGGGAGGTGGTGGAAGGGGCCTCTGACTGAACTGAGTCTAAAACGAATTGAAATATTTCTTTCATAAAACAAATTTTACCTGGAGAGTTTCCTTAAATTTATACTGGAACAGGAGTGCCCATTTCCGAGAAAAAATAGGTCTTGCTTAGCAAAGTTATCTAATGCAGTGTTTGTTTAGCCTTACCCTGAAAAGCGTTCGCAAACCCATACACTTCACAGAAAAAAAAACTATGATGCGAAGCCAACAACGGCCATCAGTTTTCTTTCTTCTTTTTCCTTTAAATAGCAGCTAGTTAAACAACTTGGTTTTGTCATTAAATGATTTCTGGTCAGTCATTTCGATTTTTACGTTATTCTTAGGTTCGACTATTAAGTAAAAAACTCGAGTAATGGTCGATGTTGTTATGGTCAATGACATTCATGTTTCTGACACTGATAAATTACTTTAGTTCTGGTATTTTAATTTTTCTCGTAAAGGTAGTTTATCTGAAATATCTTGCTAATGAACTTGCGTGATTACGAGTAGCTGAGTTTGGATAAAAATATTAATAATACCAACTCGTTGAAAGCCAAGTCTATTTTACGAGTACAGTCAAGAGACTTATCAAGTCATCGATTTTAGGTTGAAAAAGGCGACCAAGGGAAGCACCAAATGAAGTGAAATTACGAGGAGCTAATGAGATGCAATCTGTGATTAACACTGTGATACACTGTTATGACTTGGACCATCGACAGATGATCTCTTGTTTGTCACTTTTCCATAAGCTGTATTTCAACAGATCTTTCACATTCGCAATTGATCCCTGATCCCCTTTTCCTGCCGAGAGCAACCGGATTCGCTGAAGAGCAGCACCAACATGCAGTAAATGCTGTCAAACTTCTCAGTTCCAGAGGTCCTTTATTCCTCACACCGCTGGACTGTGGAACAGCCTCCCAGAGGACGTCGTGCAATTGGAACTTCTTCAGAAGTTCAAGAGAAGATGCAATGCATCACTACCCTAATACCATTCTCCTTGCGTTTTAAGACATTTTTATAAATGTATTAATTTATTTTTTCTTTTTTTAATAAGTGGGATCTCTTCTTTCTGTATTTCCCTTTACCTCCTCTTACTTCTTCCTAATGAACACCATAGTCTTTGGATTTCATGTCAACGGCCCCTTTGGGCTTGTTCCATATGAATAGGTTTCATCTAATGAATAATAATAATAATAACAATAATAATACACAAAGAAAAAACGGAGTCTAGCTATCATCGACTGGAAAAACGCAAGTAATAAAAATTGAGTATATTGATCCCAATAGCTGGAATATCAAAGGCCATGCGTTCAATAAGATTGGATCATTCATCTTTAAAAAATAGTTGATCAACTGGTCTTCAAGGCAAAAGTAAAACACACCACTTGGTTGTTAAGTTCAAAGTAATTTGAAAGCCGGATTCGATCTCTGTACACAACAAAGTTAAAATATGCGTTACACTAGTGAAAGCATTAATGACTCAAGATACAGAACAGAAGTCTTAGTCTGTATGTAAGTAAACCTGATGGCAAAGCTTTAAAAGGAATCTTGGGCTGTCAATCAAAGAAACAATAAGGAGTTACTACATATAAATAAAGTTGGTGACTCTCTGCGGAGAAACTTCAGAAGAAATGTTTGGAACTGGAGAGCAAACACAGATAGGTACCCTAAGCCAATGGATTCCATGGCAGATCATAGAAAAACAAGATGGTAATAACTGGTCTTCAGTTACACACACACACACATCTGTATATAAATATATATATATATATATATATATATATAAATATATATATATACGATTTTACCTGGGAAGTTGATAATAAGTTATCGTGGGTCGAACCAGCGACGGACGAGGAATCAGGACTACATTAATGGACTTATTATCAACTAAAAACTCATATATGAAAATATATTATTTAAATGAATTGATATTAAATGACGTTTTAGCTTTCTGATTGTATATGAATCACGGTGATGTGATAAATAGTCATATATATATATATATATATATATATAATATGATTTTTCTGGGGGCTTATCTGACATTTATGGACTCTAAATGATTACATTACTTTCAATACTTTTCTGGCATCTATTGCAGATAAAGTAAAAATAACAAAGGGGGAATATATCTGAGCTGAGGGCTCTACTCACAAGGCAGTTATAAGTAAACAATTGGGGTAAGTTTTAAGATTATGTATATTTACATTAAATTAACAATCAGAAGAGGAAATGAACTAATCGGTATATCCGTCGATGTGACGGTGCTGATAAGGGCGTCGTGGGGTTCATGGAGGGCAAGGCACAACCAAGGAGCCGGCTCCACTGCAAATGATCCCTCTGTAAACGGAGAGATTTACGAATCAATGGCCAGTAAGAACACAGTAAAATATGCATAGGACAAGGCGGCGCACGAAGGGTACCAAGGATGCCTTGAACATACTTGCTCAATACTGGCATTTACATAACACTGCACTAACAAGGCAAGGTTAATATGAAAATACTGGTTGGCACTTAGAAATGAAACAGGAAGTTCAGTACGGGAATTAAAACAGAGTGACTGATGAAAGAACCTTTGTAACAGATCACTTTACCTTATAGAAGAGGTGGCTTCGGCATGGATAATGATGGTGGAGGAGGGCTTAAGGGACTTCACTGGTAAGGAGACTAAGGTCCTACAAAATGGGACCACGTGGTAGGGGCATGGCACTCTGAAGGAGGCGGGAATGCAAAGGGAAAGATGGTGACTAGCCTGCATTCAGATAGGTCTCTCACTTCTCGTTCCTGAGGTGAGGCCTTTTAAGGCCTCGGTTCAGACATTACGATGCTTCCTTGTGCGGATGGAGCTAGTGTTGCAGGCACACACCATTTGATTCAGGCTCCCCACATGGTGAGTCAAATGCATTGTAATCTCTTTATTCTGCCTCTGTCCAGTTTTAAATTGTGCTCTGAAAAACAAAGGGCTTCCAAAAGATGTTTAAAGAGAGAAGGTGGGAGAGATATACAGAGTGCAATTAACGGATTTAAGAATATATTCCTGTCACCCTTCCCCTGTCAGGCAGTGCTAAGCAATGCATTGTATTCTTGCTTCTGAGTTTTAAATTGATGCTTGGGAAGATGTACCAATATATATATATATTTATATATATATATATATATATATATATATATATATATATATATTATATATATTATGTATATATATATATAATATATATATTATATATATATATGTAATGTATATATATATATATATATATATATATATATATATATATATATATATATATATATATATATATATACTTTCAGCCAGGTAAGTAGGACGCTCGCCTCACCAGCGACAGGTTCTGAATTCGATCTCACTGAGTTTTCTGTTAAAACTCAGCAACCAGTCCCTACAGCGTTCGGACTCTATGAATTTAACCCGGGATCTATCGCTGGTAAAGTGAGCGTCGAAACAAAATGTACAGATCTCTAAAATGATTTCTCCATTATCACTGGCACTGAACTTCCACAGAAAGTCTTTTGACTGTGCAAGAAGAAAAATTGGCACTCTGAAAAATACAGTGTCCTAGACATACAATATAAATATCACACATACAGTTTCTTAATATATGATGAAAAAGGTGAGCTTTTGGTGTTTTCAAGAAAGAAAGTTTAACTGCATGCAGTCAAAACAGTCCCCTGCCAGTAACGTACCTGAAGGAATATAAAAACATGAGCACTCTTGACTGCGAATGGGTAACCACGCAACGGAAATCTTTCCATAAACGAACAAACCTGGAACTTTTTAGAACTTGATTTGACGCATAGTACGCGGATGATTAACCGTAGACGCCTGTGAGACGTCACCCGTCACGTGACACAAAAACAGCAGGACGCTTCTGAAAAAGGCTGTGAAGTTTCCCCTCACTAAAAAAATGTGAAAATATTTACAAGTTATTTCTGTCCTTAGCATTCTGACCAGCAAGTTTAACTATCCTTAATAAAGACTCGTTTTCTGTAATATAAAAATGACTGGGATAAGCTCATTAATTTCCGAAGGGGAACTTCATACGACTATTAAAATAAACTATACATCAAAATAAACATATAAAGAAAATTAAGAGGCAACTCCGGACTCTATTTTGCCAAGATTCCGTAAAACCTAGCAAGAAAAGGAGGTAAAAGATGAAAAAAGAAACTGAAAATAGCACCACAGATGGGTTCAGCTTTTCCCAAATTCCAGTACTTCAGTGTCAACCCTTCCTCTACCTCCGCCGCCCAGTCTAATTACATAAATGGTCTCTTGCGTGTTAAACCTTTAAAATCTTAAGCCTTAAATGTCAACTCGAAACTTTTTACATCACGATTCTACGAGAAGAGCCGACGTAGCCTTATACAAATACAATTCTACACAGGCGAGTTCTATTTAGCTAAGAGGGCAAGGCGGTATCACGAAGTGGTGTTCGTTTATCTTTCAAGATTAACACCTCAATGAAGACAAGATTGTCTATTTAATATTTTCGGTGTATTGACAACAAAATTTCACGCTGTTTATCCTTAATGCAAATGAAGGCCGGTGATATGGGAAACTTATGTAATTTTCTAGCGTAACTCTGAAACAAAAAATTTGGGGTACTAAGGGGCCTGAACTCCAATAAACCCGTCTCATCCAACAAAGAAAATGATAGAAAACGGGAGACGCACACGCGCGCGGGCACGCAAGCACAGCATTTCCTTCTTTTCCTAAGACCTGAAAATATTAATTCGATATAGAATACACTCAGGAAAACAGGAATACCATTAA